>NC_057933.1:77932933-78072933 GCF_018555375.3 Anguilla rostrata | reverse complement strand
TTCACTAATTTGGGTTGAAGTTCTCCAACTTTAACAGATAGAGTTGTTGAGGACAGAAGGCCCACTGAATTCAATGTTAAAAACCAAGGTGATATAACAACCCAAGAAAACCTCAATGGTCAATTTTTTTGTGGGCTTATGAATTTCATTATGTTTGATACACAGTCTGATTTTCATGTCAAATGTAAGAATCGTTAACCGAGTTTCAAAATACCATCAATGAAGTGTTATTTTACCTTCAGAAGTCTGATATTCCCCATTCCCTTTAACGGGAGCTCCAATGCTTTTTCCCTCAGCATCGCGCAGTACAGGCTTACTTTCATGGCTTCACAAGCTGGGCATTAGCTGACGATGTTAGCTGTCCTGTCTAGTTAAATATGCACGTCTATGGTGCCACTGCAGATTCGCAGCACTGCAGCCATAGGAGCATTAATAGGCGTGTGCATGGTCACAAGCTAGGCATTAGCTGATGACGTTAGCTTTCATGCTGGTCCTCAGTCAGCATGCAGCATAGGTGAAGCGTGCATGTACAGTAGGCATAGCACCGTACTGTCCGTCAGTTAATATGCACGCAGGGCTGAATTCACTGCAGCCATAGGAGTGTTAATAGGCGTGTGCGTGGTTACCATTATGGTAGATAAATCATGGCATAAATGTGTGGTGGAAGTGAAATGTTGTCATAGAAAAGAGTCAGACAGGAAAGGAGATTCTCAGTCCTTTATAGGCTTTTAACCGACGCTGACTTAAAAAAAATAATAAATTCCAACTTAAAGTGGCCAATTTCTCTCCCTATGCTACAAAATTCTGAAAGAATTTTCTTCTTCTTTTTTTTTTTTGGTGATCATTATTTTTTTAACTGCACTCAAAACTAAAAGTATGCTAATTACATTAGTCTCAGAGTTCGAAACAAATATTTGGCTTTAAAACATACTTTGCTGATGGGTAATTAGCAGTGCTAAAATAAGAAAGGCACAGCATTACACGTGTTTAGCAGAAGCTCTTATCCTGAGGGACTTACACTTTTTACACAGCATGTACACTGCGGTCCATTCACACAGCTGCGTATGTACTGAGGCAGCAAGGCTCAAGGGTGCAACAGCAAGTGTCCTGCCTGGGAATCGAATCAGCAACCTTTAGGTTGCAAGACCAGCTCCTTACCCAGTATACAACAGCAGGGTGGGATTCAGCAAATGTGGGACACTTTTTGGTAGATTCAGTAGGAGACTATCGAAAACTTTTTTACTTGCACCAGTGATGTTTAAAGACGTCAGTCCAAAAAAACAATTGTTGAATGACAGTAACTGTTGCAGCAACAATTCAAGAATTTTTTTTTTTGATTGGCTGTTGATTCGTACATAGCAGAGTAATGCAAAGCTTAAGTGTCCCACTTCTGCTGATGTCCCACATTTGCTGAATCCACCCTATACAACATTGCCCATTATACCCGACACCCTCAGTTCTACGCAGCATTATAAACAGGAGAGATCTGCCCCACAGTAATTTCTCCTGAAGGCCTTTCGGTTGTTGCCTTATTCGTCCATCACAGAGAGCAAATCCTGTTACCTGCTGTTGCGCATATTTACAGTGTTTTAAAAAAATATATACATATCTGATTTGACCTGTATCGATTGGACGGTCAGAAAGGTGGTGCAGTGGCATCAAGAGCTCATGATTGAGCTTCTAACTAGCGGGGCTGCCAGCTCGACTCTCAGGCGGGACCAAGCCGATCTCCCCTTAAGCAAGGTACTTAACCCCACATTCCTGCAGTAATCATCCCGCTGAGGCACAGAAATGGGATGGGGCGTGGGTTAAGGCTGGGATGCCCCCGGGCCTAGGCCCGACAAATTTTTTTTTAAAAAGCACAAATAGCCCAGATCAGATTTAGCGGCTCCTGGCAGCGCGTGGCGGAAACCTGGATGAGCAGCCAGCCAGACACCCAGAGAGAGCAGCGGGGCAGAGACCAGTGGGTACCCGTCCCAGGCTGGAGGGCAAAGAAAAAGTTTTTAAAAAAGTCGGTGTCTCCTCTCTCTGCCAAAATAAGGCTGACGGGGGTGGGATGGGGGGTGTGGCAGTGGGCATGGGGGGGGGGGGGGGGTCAGGGGAATGGGGGCGGGGGTGGAGAGAGTGTTAAAAAATCGAGTGTGGGGCCAGCGAGGGGACACGCCCACATCCAAAGTGTTACGGATGGTTCTAGAAATTATTTCCAATGGGGAAAAAAATATGAGAAACCTCCACCTACCACCTCACCTCCCTGCATAGGCACTCCAAACACACGCTAGCGCCACCAGAAGCACCTCTAAGGGCACCTGACCCTAAATTTCTGTTATACCCCTGTAGCTCCACCTCTGTCCCTCGTAGACCCTCCCCTTTCCCTGTCATACCCCTTTAGGTCTGCCCCTTGCTCACTGTATCAGCAAGAAAGAGGATGGGGGAAGAACTAAATTAATACCCCCCCCCCCCCATGTCTAAAAATTTCTGGAGTACCTGCACACTGCATGTAAAGGTTCAAAAAAATGATTACAAAAAAAGGTAGTGGAGGGACTCATCTGAAAGTGGATTCAGAATTTGTTTCAGGGTAGAATATAAAGAGTGCTGATGAGAGAGAGAGCACATCTGAGCAGTACGCTGTGGGAAACGTAGTCCCCCAGGGTGAGAAAAGGGGTTGGGACCCCCTGCTCTTCCTCATTTAAATAAACGACCTTGATAAAGACACTGATGGCAGTTTCCGTGCAATTTATTTTGCTGATGCCACAAAAGCTCAGGGCTGTAGCAGTTCTTTTTTGAAGATATTAAGTGGTTGTAATGCGGTGAAATTATTCGATAAGGAGCCTCAGAAACTGTCCAGAGACCCCCGGAAACAGAAGCTTTGCATCACGCCGTGAATTTCATTCATATTTCAACAGACACTCATGTCCAGGGCAACTTATAATGCAGGAGAAACATAAAAGCATCCATCTAGGTAATATATGCAGTGCAGCCCTGACTAACAACATTCACAGGAATAGTAAGAATTTATCGCAAAAAGATATAATAATTATTATTATTAGTATTATTGTTGTTGTTCTTTTTTTCTTCTTTGTCTTTTTCTTCTTCTTCCTCTTCTTTTTATTATTATTATTATTATTATTATTATATTACTAGTGTGTGGCTGGTTTTGAAAGGGCCGGTGTGTGGGGGTGTGAGTTTCTGTCTCAGCCCAGCACTACAACACCTGCTTTAAGGAATATCCTAATAACGGTCTTTCCTCAAGACCTTGATAAGCACAATCAGGTGTCTCTACATGAAAACAGGCTTCATGCTCAGGAACAGGACAAAAGGGAAATTTTATTTTTTAAATACTTCAGGTTTTCTCAAGTATTTAAAAAGGATTAACAAAAGGGTGGTGTAATGGTTTCAATTCACCTTCTGGGACGCTGAGCAAGGTACTTAACCTGAATGGCTTCAATAAAATTTTTTAAAAAATATTAAAAGATCAACCTGCCGAAATGGATTGTACGTAAGAGGAAAAAAAACCTGTAATCCCTGCAAGTTGCTCTGTGTAAGAAGATTTCCACAGGAGGCATTTAGTGAACAGAACAATTTATCCAGACTTAGCTTTGAAACGGATACCCTTGGAGTATTAAAGACCATGCCTGACATAATCCTACTGTACATGTTAATTTATATCAGACCCAGACGGGCTGAGAGAGAGCTGTTATTGTTGTCGCTAGATTGTGAGACTTGGGTTCGAGTTGAATCTTTTTTTTTTTTTTTTTAACTGTGGACGTGTCCACATTATCCAACTCACCTTCAGTCACCTCGTTTTGTCCTGGCTGGCATGTCTGTTTTCTGTTTTTTTTCTTTCTTTATTTTGCTATTCACAAATTCATTTCAGCAAATCTAGGGCGGCCGTTATCGCTTGTATTTGCGATGGGCATTTTTTATACTGCGTGATTTATTTATTTATCCTTGTCCTGGAATAGGAGCTGCTCTCTCTCTCTCTCTCGCTCTCTCTCTCTCTCTCTCTCTTTCTCTCTCTCTCAGAGGTGCAACGGCAGCATTCAGCTCAGCTGAACGTTCAGTCCACACGCGGCCAGCAAATATTCTCCTCAGCTGAACGTTCGTTCGATTCAAGCGAACGACATTCGACGTCTGGACTGTGCAAGGGCGCGTGAACTCTGCCGTTGCCCTGGTGATGGTTTCTTTAACCCCCGCATCAACACGCACGCAGGTCTGATGCGAACGGTTATAAATAGCGTCTCGTCTGTGTTTTGTGTTTGCTTAAAGCTTTCAGCAGAGGCCGCCTGGTCATAATCGGTACATTCCACACGCTATTTATTTTTATTTATTTTTAATTTTTTGTAAGAAAGGTGAAACGGTCATCCAGGCCCACTTGAGTTGGCATTGCTACATTCTACATTCTGCATGCTACATTTACTGCAACTGAGGAATGTAAATGCTTTTGAGATGCTATGCCTTCCTCAAGACTGAATAGCTGTCTCTGTGTATTGTTGTATGTTCAGTTGACTGTTGTACTGTCTGTAGCTATTGCGTAGGCCTACTGCTGCTACCTTGGCCAGGTCTTTTGAAAAAAGATTTAATCTCAATGAGACTTCCTGGTTAAATAGGGGTGAATAAATTCATTAGGAATTTACAGGGCACGTACTGAGGGAGCACAAAGCCCCCCGTTCCACGAACTTACACCTCAGAGTTCACAGAAAAAACTTCGGAAAACTTCTGTCTCGTGTTTGTGAGTGCGTAGTCTGGACGTGTACGCGGTTTTAAAAAAAATTGTAGACGGCTTGTCGTAGCAGGCGACTGATCAGGTGGAAAGGGGGGTGTGTGAATAATGTTTGGGGATGTAGTCTGTGCAAGTGCCTTGCTTTTATTTCCCATGGGGGGGGGGGGCGGCGGAGGAGAGAAGAGAAGACAAGAAAAAAAGAATCCATTTGTTTTCGGTTAATCTTATCACAGAGCACGCCCTATTTGTCAGTCTTTCCTATGGACTGCATCCTCCGACAAATGTATTCTAAGGAGCCATTTTTATTTTTTTTTCTTCATTCGCACCTCCAGACTGGCCTTAAAATATGGCCCAGCCAGAAATTTAATTCATGGCCTGTAATTCAGTCAACTGCTTTGTCTGCGGTGCGCTTTTCTCCATTCCCGTTCCTTGTCGACGTTCGCCCGACGCCGCGGCATTATAATGAATTGAGCGCGCGGACGCGCTGAAAGTGCAGGTAAATCCCCCTCGTCCTGCCCTTGTCCTAATCCGTCACCCCTATCAGTAATGCCAATGAAACACGGGTCGGTTGTTAATATTAACACTGGGAAGAACGATTCATACACTTTTTTTTTTCGAATGCTCTTCAAAACTGCTCAGTAAGTCAGTGTTCTAGAACTTCATTCCTTTCAGTCACCAGTAGTGATTGTGACTTCAGCATTAGAATATTCAGTTAAGAACACTCTAATCAGTTATTTGCGGTCTTACACTTTAAAGGGTAAATAGAAGGTACCCTATATATTTTTATCTTCCTCTTTGATAAATGAGTATATGTATATGTATACTGTATAAAGTATAAAGTATAAAGTATATGTATACTGCCAATACATATGAAATGAAATATGCTATCAAGATGTTGCAATACTTCAAAGTATATGGACAAAATATTGCACAAAAATATATTTGTTTTCATATATATATATTTATCAGTTGTTTCCAAAAGGTACGCATATTTAGATACTGTAATTATCAGGAATGGTGGCCGTTCTGTCTCCTGATTGTTGAAATGTTGGCACAATGTTTACATCGATCTGCTTCCTCTGAGTGAACAAACAGAAGTCTCCAGCTGAAGGTTCTTAACGTGTTGCATCATGGGAATTGCGGTGTTTCTCACAGGTTGGTGCCTTTTTTTCGTCTTGTTTTTTTCCCCCACAGGTGCCAGTCGTTCCCTGGCGCGGTCTCTGCGAGATTATACCCCTCAGGCCCAGACCTGCAAGCGGGAATTATAAATGCCACCTGGTGCTCGGCTGGAGCTTAGTCAACACGGACCTTTTCATCTTGTTCCTCACTCATAATCGCCTCTGCGTCAGCGTCTTGACCCCCAACCCCCCCCCCCCCCAAACGCCCACCTCCACCTCTGCCCCAACCCGCCACCCACCCCCAAACACACCCCCTGTTGTAATCTTCAGAACTCTGGATTCTGTGCCCTCCAGAAAATAAATAGCAAAGAAGCAAACAAACACCGCTCCACCCCCCTCCCTCCCCCCACACCCCCACTCCCCGCCGTCTCTGATGGAAACGTTTGTCGTTCAGGTCACAGGCTGGACCTCGAATCCCAGGCGCGTGTAATAATGACCTTTGGATCGCCTGATTGCTTTTCCGTTCGGCCGGTTATCAGGACCGCGCGTTCTGACCCCTGTTCCTCCCCCCCCCCCCCCCCCCCTCCTACCCCACCCCCACCCCCCCACCACCAACACAACCAATACCGGGGAAAGAGAGCAGAAACCGTGCGTTTGGTGATTAAAATCATGCTCTGCAGGCACTTGGCTGAAGGGTAAGCACACTGATTTGAAAGGGCAAGTCTTACCGAGGGTGACTCAAATACGTTGCTTTCCTTCCTTTTTTTTTGGTTGAAGCTGGACTCCTGTTTTGGTCACATTTATCCTTCCTTTGCTCTTTATGGTTTCCAGTCATCCTTTTTGCAGGGGTCCTGCATACCAATAACCAGTATTTTTGTTACTGTTGTTATTTTTTCTGTTTTTTGTCCATGTACTGCAGTTCAAATTTTAGAATCTATTGTTCTATTGCAGCTGTGTTGCTTCTTTAAACAGCGTACATTTGCTCAAGGCCATAACAGCTGTGCCTCCAAATGGGATTCAAACCTGTAGCCTTTTACCGCTACGCCACGGTCATTCGCTGAAATGTGAGCCTGTGGGAAAACACTGGAATTGCATTGGATGTGGGGGAAAATGGTCATGGTCACAGTGAAAGGGTGAAAGTTGGGGTATCGGTGGAATTTTGTGTAATTTGTATGGGTTGAGGTTTGTGCAATCACACTCAGTGGGTGGAATTTTTCTGAATGGTACATCGATGCGTCGTTAGCTTGGAATCTCATTGGTAATGCAAACAGCTTGCAACCATTTTACTACCACATCCTTCCTGTCAGTGTACACTGTGCTCACTCCCTTTACCTGTCTTTCTTTCTCATTCCGCCTCTCCGTCATTCCTCGTTTTCTTTTTCTCTCTCTTTCTCCCGCTTCCTTTCACTGATTTTACTTCTCTCCCCTGTCCCTCTCCCTCTCTCTCCGTCTCTCTCTCTCCCCTCTCTCTGTCCCTCTCCCTCAGTCTGTTCCTCTCCCTCCCTCTCTCTCCCTCTCTCTCTCTCTCTCTCTGTCCCTCTCCCTCAGTCTGTTCCTCTCCCTCCCTCTCTCTCACCCTTTCTCTCTCTCTCTCTCTCTCTCTCTCTCTCTCTCTCTCTGTCCCTCAGTCTGCTCCTCTCCTTCCCTCTCTCTCTCCCTTTCTCTCTCATTTTTCACATAAAATATTACTTCTCCAGTCATGGGGCAGGCTGATTAGCATATTGAGCGCAGAGCAAGCCTTGATCTTTGAGTCCCTCATGGATCATACATGCACCCCAAATTCTCTTTAATCATCCCGCTTGCCCCCTGGTGCAGACGATTGACCTGTTTACATAAAACCAGAAGTGACTGGCACTTATGATGTAGAGGTGCCACCAGTGTCTCTCTCTCTCTCTCTCTCTCTCTCTCAATCTCTCTCTTAATCTTTCTCTCACTCACTCGTTCAAACTCTCTCTCTCTCGCTCTCTCAATCTGTCTCTTAATCTTTCTCTCACTCACTCGTTCAAACTCTCTCTCTCTCTCTTTCTATCATTCACCTCTTTCATCTGAATTCATTTTCACACGCCCGATTGTAATCTCCAAGTCGAGCGCTCCCTGGTTGCCATGGTTGCCTGCGGACTGCGCAGCGGTCCAGCGGCCTATCAAAATTAAGTGGGTTTGGACACCTGGCTGCACACCACTTTTAAAAAAAGCTCAACGAGTATGAAGCTATCATCGAGACCTTCTTGTTCATCCTTAAACACGATGGATTTTAAAATGCTTTCTAAAAAAAATAAATATTTGAACAGCCCTGGAATCTTAACATTGCTCAATTTGCGGGTGGAAAAAAAAATGTTTTTTTTACAGTAAAAGATTTGGTAGCTCCATCCATCCAATGGGGAGAAGGACAATCGTCATGGTTACGGAGGAACTAAAGAGAACGGGTCAGTAATCCCTTGTCGTTTAAAAAACGGATTAATGTCCAATTTATTGCCCAACCCTGAGTTGACCACAAATTTTGGCCTCAATCACAAGCCTACATCACCAGAGCAGGGAACTCTGGGATAGGAAATTTGTAGTCATTCTTACAAGAGGGTGCGGTAGGGTGGTTGTATCACCCTGTGGGCCTCATTACATTACATTACTTGACATATATCCAGCCATCCTGTTTGGAACTTATCCCAGCATGCATTGGGCAAGAGGCAGGTACACACCCTGGACAGGTTGCCAATCCGTTGTGGGGGACACACACCATTCACTTACACACTCTTGTGATGGGGGCGACATAGCTCAGGAGGTAAGAGCGGTTGTCTGGCAGTCGGAGGGTTGCCGGTTCGATCCCCGCCCTGGGCATGTCGAAGTGTCCTTGAGCAAGACACCTCACCCCTAATTGCTCTGGTGAATGCGAGGGATCAATTGTAAAGCACTTTGGATAAAAGCGCTATATAAATGCAGTTCATTTACCATTCATTCATACAGTACCTATGGGCAATTCAGACTCTCCAGTTAGTCTGCATTACATTACAACACGTTCAGCAGCTGCTTTTATCCAGTGCAGCTTACAATACGGGTGAAGCATAACTGTCTTCCCTTAATTAACAGAACCGATAGCGCCAGACCCGGCTAACAACATTCCCAGGCCGACAAGTAAAGACGCAATATCGCTAAAGCTCGAGTGCGCATTAACCATGCTAACCGAGGGCTAACTTAGTAACTACAGCACGGTCACGTGCATACTCACGGTGAATACTGAGATTTTTTCCCCCCTTACCCCTACGAAACCTGCAGCGTGGTTTCCAACGGGTTAAGCCATAAATTCTGTGGTAGGGCCCTGTGGTAGGGATGCAATATGACGGAAAGCGGTAACGATTTTGGGGGCCCCAGGCTGAACAAGGGCCTTAAAAATCACCGTGAATCATCGCCGATTAGCTCGGCTCGCTAATCGTATTTCACGTTCAGCAGCGCAATCCACATGGATACCGCGATTCAGTACTTGTGGCGTACTTTATCCCTCGTTACTCTTGGACGTTTTATTTTATTTATTTATTTATTTTTTTACACAAGCTATGTCAGGAATAAACCCACAGTCAGCACTTTTGTCTGAATTCTGACATTTTGATCAGGCAGGGGAAGAGCAGTGGGTTTCTTAGCATGTAAATGTGAACCGGTGCATTACGGGGTGGGCTATGTGGGGGTGTGGGAGCAGACCCCAAGGGGGGAGCAGGGGAAGGGGGATTGGGGGGGTCGAGCGTGGGATCAAATTAATCTCGCCCTGGCGAAACCCCTACGGAGTCACTGGGAGATTTGCGGGGGCCTCTACGCCAGGCGGAGCGACTGCTAAACGGGCGAACCGTACAGCGACCGCGCACGCGACAGCGTCCACAGTCACAGGTCCTCGTAGAGAAATGGAGTGGAGTGCTCCGGGTCTACGGAGAGCTAATGAGGTCGGGAATGCCCTCAGTTGCGAAGCAAACACTCTCCCGGGAGACAAATCCCCTGATAACCGGGGGAACATTATAACGGGAAAGTTATTAATACCCCGAGCACAACACAACAAGGGTGTTTATGAGTTAGAGTGAACACAACCAGGCCAGGCTACTGAATGGCCACAGTCAAGAGCTCCTTCTTCTACGGAGATAGATTGCGGCTTATGGCTTTCATGTATTCAGTGCAGTGTGCATTTGGACTGCGATGGTATTTGTAGTTTTTGGCTCTGTGCTCCAGCACACTGGATTTGGAAAAAAACTACAAATATGGGGTTAAAGACTGCAGACTGTCTGCAGCTTTAATTTCAGGGTGTCTGCATTCATGTCAGGTGATGCTTGTAGAGTAGGTTCTGAGCAGATTAGAGCTTTTCTGTGCACTTCCGAATTCATCCTGCTGCTGCCGTCAGCAGTGACATCATCGGTGACCATGGAGTGGTCCGAAGAAAAAAGAATTGTGCGTTCATCAAAGACCCCGTTTCTCCACGTAATTTGACAATGATCAAGTGGTCACTACAGACTCCTCTCCACCGTTCCACAGGTGGCCATTTTGGAACAGCCAAGCGCCAGAGGGTGCATTAGTTGCAGTCTACTGAGAGGCAGTTCCTGAAAATTTATACCCACCTTGGGTTCTCCTTGTTTTTTCCCCCCCCTCACAATTCGTCATTGAGCTCATTGGAAAAGTCAGCTGCCCAGTAATAGGAATAGCTTGAGGCCTACCCAGTGACATCACAACCTACAGTAGCCTGTTCCAAAATGGCCGCCCTCTTTGGTTCATTTTTCTTGCAAACACAGGTCAGTTTCAGAACTGAATACACGGCCGTATCATATCTAAAGTAAATAGAACGAATGAACTGGAGTCACATTTACCAAAAGCTTCACGTCCCCCTTAAAACCTTTTTGGTTTTAATTTGCCTGTGTGCTTCACTGTTATTGCATATGCAGTCACCAGTCGGGGAGCGCTGTTATCGCCGAATCTGGCACTTGTGCTCGCGTAAGTGAATGCACTTACGTTCTCCTACATCGCAAGTCTCTCTGGATAAGAGGACCCGTTAACCCTTGAAAGGTGTGAGATGTCAAAAAAAATGTGATTAGAATGTCCTGAAGTGAACATTCCAATGCGGACTTAACAACCACTGCTGGCGAAGGGGTTCTAGAACACTCGCTCGGTTTTTTTTGAAAACCATTCCAAGAAACCCACGCTTCAAAGGGTTGACTGAATGTAAGGTAAAGCAAACACGTACAACACCTGCCCTTTTTATGTGTTAATTTGTTTCCTGTCAGCAGTCAGATGTTCACAGCGCTCCAAGGCTTGTGTCAGACTGTTTTTATACCATCAAACTATCTTGTCCCTGTACTGAAGAGTATTTAAAAATAAAAAAAAATACTTTTTTCTTTTTTTTTTCATGCAGTACTTTCTAAAGATCTATTTGTTTTCACGGCCAAGGAGATGAACTGATTCTTTGTGCCTCAGTGTGTTTGTGTGTCCATGTGTGAGTGTTTGTGCATGTGTATGTGCGTTCAATGTATATTATTATCAGTATGTTTATGTGTGGGTTTGTTGTGCCTGGGTCTATGCGTCTGTGTGTGTGTGTGTGTGTGTGTGCGTGTGTGTATGTATCTATATAAATATATAACATAGAACTGTAAACTCTGCAAACTCTGCTATCTAAATAAATGACATTAAAATATAAACTTCATATTTCTAACTGCCAGCATTATTTTTTTTATTAATCGTATTAAAGTATCTGTAAGAGAAAACCAAGAAAAAAAACTGACTCCATCATTAAAAAATAAACAAAACATGAAGCTTTAACTAAAAGCCAGATCTATAAAAACTGACCTTAAGAGAAAGAGCACTGACACTGACTTTATTGCTTGTGGAGCCTCAGCTCCCCGGTCGGAGATGTGCGTGCTTTCATCGTTATAAACATTACAAGAGGACTCGGAAAGCTGACTTTACTTTCATTAAAATTCATGGCCGAGACATTAAGAATTTAATGTTATTTAGTTTTCTTACCCCCTCCCTCCTCGCCCCCCCCCCACCTTTGTTCAGGTTTGCGACGAGATAATAAATGTTACATTTCGGTTGAAAGTCGCCCTGGGTGAACGTGGAAGGAGTAGGCGGCCATCTTGAGGTGCCCTGAGGACAAGGGGGGGGGGGGCAGATTTTCAAGCAAACACCCGTAACCGGGGAAACCTGTAAGGAAGCTCTTCGTCACCCACTCGCTCTCATTGGCAGGTCAAGAGAGCCTCATGAATAATTCATCGCCCAGAAGGACCCTTTGCGGTCTCGCTCTCCTGCTTATCTACGAATTCTCATTAATATTCCCACAAATTTACACTTTTTATTTATTTGTTGTTTTTTTTTTAGAAAAAGAAAACGGCTTTTGTTGCCGTTGCCGTTGCCGCGAGTCTCTGGTATCTGAGATATTCCGCCTCCCCGATTTTTTCGAACATCGATAAGGCACGCGTTCCCATTTGGCTCCCTTGACCACGTCCGACAGCAGCTTCTAACTGTTATTAGTGTAACCGATGTAATAACGAACACCCCAGGAACAGACTCAAGGAACGCCAACGTTCAATAAGTCATATTTACTGACCGATGAGCACACAGGAAAAGCTTCTCACGGGCGGTGCCAGGAGAACTCTGGAGAACTGGCTGATACGTCCATCTTTTACTGGCAACAAACAGAATCCCCCGAAACGTTGGGCACGCCCATAGGACGTATCCACCAGTCACCTCTCTCCACCGTGATCTTCAAACCCAACTCTCCGCTGATTACCTCATCTGGCCCTGAAGTGGCCGCGCCTGTCTGCAACAGCTGGTCACACGACAGAGAGAAAAGAAAGACGGAAAGACCAGGTCCTGTCTCCACCGACATTCACACCAGGGTGGTCAGGTCAGTCTAAGGCTCCCACATGAGCAGAATACACAGGGGAATGCATATGATTATGTGTATATGGCATTTATGCACCTGTTCACCACTCCGGACCCCTGCAAAGCATTTCCTTAGGTGACATCGGGCCTACCTGCCTCCTCCTGGGAATACCCAGTTGCTGCTGTGAGTCTCCCACTCCACACCGGAAAGGCCAAAACCAATCCCCTCAGTATGAGAGAGAGCCTTAACTGCGCCACATCAATAGCATTATTTACTTTCTTACCCGGAGGAGCTTACACAACTTAATTTGTTTTGTTTCATATAGGAACACCACTTGACACAGCTTGAAAGTTCAACGAAGCCATTCCAGTTACACACTCAGCAGTACAGCAGCAATGCCCCAAACCCGGATGTGAACCTGCAAGCCCAGTTTCCCAGTTAATCTCTGCACTTTGCTGCCACCCTGTCAAAGCGTCAAATTTTCTTCTGGCCGGTCCAGTTAACCTCACCATTGACAGGTCTTTAGCTTGAAATAGGGATGGCAGACATCTTACCCTTAATCTGATCTGGTTTTAATTTGTTCTGCTTTGATTAACAATCAAGCAATTAATTAGGGGAATAATCTTTGCCAGACGACATCTAATTCCATTTCTCCTAATTGTGCCCCGTGGTTGTGTTCTTCATCACAGGAACTGCGCGGCATTTGCAAACGTCCATTAGCCGTTTGACCGAGCAGATGAATTCGCCACAATAAAAATGACGTTGACGCTGTAAAGGTAATCACCTTCAAGGAGACGCCATGTGCTGACGTGTTCCCATACCTCACAGTTTGAACACAAAAAATTATGAAAGGAGTGTTTATTTTGTGCAAATTGTTCTGTTTGTTAAGACTTTGCTGCATTTGCCCTCAAAGCCTGTGGGGCGTAAGAGGTTTGCAAAACTAAAAATGTCTGATAAATTTAATTAAAGTGTTGAATTATAATTTGTTATTTTCGCATTTTAATGTGCAGAACATAAAAATGATTATACCACACATGAGAAGACAAAATAGTGGGAAAAGGAATTACGTTATTTTTTTTTTTAAACCGGTGCAAAATCAACTCTGACAGTGTGCTTTTAACTCTGATAGAGTACAGGCTGTCCATACGGGATATATAAACGGCTCCTGTTGATTTAACTCTGAGAACCCTTCGGTGGGTCTGGCATTTACTTACAGATTATACAGCTATTTGGCACCTGCTGGTCCAATAAAACAGATTGAGAGCAACGATCTGTAAAGTTTGAGCTTCTGCCTGCTCTTTTTTGAGCTTACTGCCCACTGCAGGCCCAGAGCAAGAGGGTGTACGTGTGTGTGAGCGTGTGAGTGTGTTTGTGTGTGTGTGTGTGTGTGTACATGTGTATGCGTGTGTGTGTGTGTGCGTGTGTGCATGCGCATGCTTGTGTATGTGTGTGTGTGTGCGTGTGTGCATGCGCATGCTTGTGTGTGTGTGTGTGTGTGCGTGTGTGCATGCGCATGCTTGTGTGTGTATGTGTGTGTGTGTGTGTGTGTGTCTGTGGGTCCTCTTCTCCCATCATACCGGTGTGAACAGGCGCTCAGTGGCGTGAGTAAAATATTAGCCAGCAGCACCTTTTTTCACGCCGGCTCATGCTGACCCCACCCGACCCCCCCACCCCCTATTCCCCCCCCATCAGGAGCTCATATTCATGGATAATTGCGGTCGCTGTTTTCATATTTCCCTTTATGGCTGCCTAATGCAGTGTGACCTCAGCCAGACACCCAGCTCTGCAATTAGACCACATCCTGGGCCGGGTTGAGAAGGGATAAATATGAGAGAGCTGGCCAGAGAGGGAGCGCTGGGGGATGATGGGGGGGGGCGCGAGTGCGGGGGTGGGGGTTGGTGGGGTCGGGGGGGGCTGCATTTAGTCCCATCCCATCAGCAGTCTGCTTTCCGTGTGCTTGCAATATTTATCTGAAGGGCTTAATAGAAAAGGCTAGCCTATGCAGAGAGGAAGAAACAAAGAGAGAGAGAGAGATCAGTAGGAGCAACGGTGGAGAGATGTGGGGAAAAATAAGGAAAGAGAGAAAGAGCAATAATAAAGTGAGAGATGTAAAAGGAGAGAGGGGAGTGAGAAGGAGAAAGAGAGAGCAGAGGGGAGGAACAGCAGAGAGGGGGAGTGGGATTTAAAAATGTCAGGCACTCCGGGAGATAAATGGAAGTAAAAATGTATTGATTTTTCTTTTTTTTTTAAATCATAAAAAGTTGTCATTTTTTGGGCTGTGAGCCTTTGGCCATTTACCAGGGGCTCAAGGTCGCGAAACATAAAAAGAGAGGGAACGAGAAAGAGAGAGAAACAGAAATGAGGAACTGGCAGAAAGAGCAAGGAAGAGGAAGGGGAGGGGTAGAGAGCAGGTGAGAGAGGGGGAAAGGGAGAGGGAGGGTGAGCGGAAGAGAGGGGACAGGGAGAGGGATGGTGTGAGGAAATGAGGGAGTGATGAGAATGAAAGGCAAGAAAGAGGGGGAGAGTGAAAGAAAGAGAGAAGAAAGGAGAATGAAAGGAGCAGAAACACCTGTTTATGGGTGTGGCCCCAGGTGTGTGCCTGCAGACCCCAGTGTATTACCGGAAGCTGTGGTTTCCATGGCGACACAATCCCCATTACCACCATGACGGTACCAGTGTAGTATTATGGTTTGGAAAGTGGGCGTGTCACCTAGTAAGGCTGCAGGTACAGTTCCCAGGTAGGACACTGCCACTGTGCCCGTGAGCAAGGGTACTTAACCTGCATTGCTTCAGTGCTGTGCATACCCAGCTGTATAAATGGATAGTACACATGAATGCTCAGGAGCGCCTGTTGGATGCCTTTACAGTGAAGTCGGGGCAGGGAGCGTTCGGAGAGGCCCTATCGATCCGATTGGCACGGCACGTTTCTCTGCGTGAACATTTCAGGTCTTTCTCTTCTGGATCGGAGCGTCTGCTGGATGCCTGTAAGGCTATGCCTACCCGGGACGTTTTCCGAAGGCCCTGTCGATCCGATCGGCAGGGAGACCTCGCCCTCTCCAGCACTGCTGCGCAAACCTGGTGTGAGAGAGAGAGGAGGAGAGGGGGGGGGGGGAGAGAGAGAGAGGAAAGAGGGGAGAGAGAGAGGGAGAGAGAGAGGAGGACAGAGAGGAGAGAAGAGAGGAGAGAGAGACGAGAGGAGAGAGAAAGGGAGAGAGAGACAGAGAGGGAGAGAGAGAAAGAGGGAGAGAGAGACAGAGGGAGAGAAAGAGGGGAGATAGAGAGAGAGAGAAGCTGTGTGAGTTCTGCCTTCCTCAGGATGTGTTGCTAACGCAGGAGTCCGCTGCCTCGATGCCGGTTAGCCTGCTGGGGCTCCAGCTGTGTTTTCTTTTTGGGAGGGGGAGGTGGGGGTGGGGAGGGGAGGGGGTTCATCTTAAAATCAGCAAACAGTTCAGGCCAAAGAAACCAGGTCTGCTAATTGATCGACAAACTGCTGTGTAACAGCAAAAAACCCAGCGGCCCCCGTGGCTCTCCGGACACCAGCCGGGTGCAGAACCCTGCATTAACGCCAATAACCCCCCCCCTCGTCCCCCTGCCCCCCGTCCCCCTCCCTAAAAATGACTGGGTGTGAGAGGACAGAGGCCATCATGTGAAGCTTAATGTTTGCAGGAGCCATTTCCCCCAGGAACTGAAAGAATGCATTAGGCAGTAAAGGCCAGTCTATGACACTGAAATGGGAGTGGAGGGGGAAAAAAGCAAAGCTATAGCGGCTGACCCAAAGCAGTTTTTTTGGGATTGTCCCAATTCAGAAGCGACTCAAGTATAGAACTTCCATTATCTTAGTTGTTGTTATTGTAGTCTCTCATTGATTATGGAGATTACCTCTGTTCCCTCCTGATGGGTGTATATGGATTTCAGGGCCGTGTCCTCTTGCGGTTCATAATGTAGCAGAAATTCACCTTCCCGCTAGTGTGACATAAATCTTCAGCTCCCATCAGACATCGCAAACTCTACTGTGGCTGAGCCCCTGGCGCTGTGTGAGTGTGTGTGTGTTTGCGCTGGTAGTGTGTGTGTGTGTGTGCGTGTGTGTTTGTACTGTGTGTGTATGCTTGTGTATGCTTGTAGTGTGTGTGTGGGTGGCTGTGCTAGTATTGTGTGTGTGTGTGTGTGTGTGTGTGTGTGTGTGCATGTGCTTGTAGTGTATGTGTGGGTGGGTGTGCTGGTATTGTGTGTGTGTGTGTGTGTGTGTGTGTGTGTGTGCTTGTAGTGTGTGTGTGTGTGTGTGCTTGTAGTGTGTGTGTGTGTGTGTGTGTGTGTGTGCTTGCAGTGTGTGTGTGTGTGTGTTTGTGCATGTGCTTGTAGTGTATGTGTGGGTGGGTGTGCTGGTATTGTGTGTGTGTGTGTGTGTGTGTGTGTCCTTGTAGTGTGTGTGTGTATGTGTGTGTGCGAATGACAGAGAGAGAGAGAGAGAGAGGGAGAGAGAGTGTGAACGTGTGAGTTCTGTCCTGTCACAGAGTCCCAGCTGTCTCACCCGTGTGCATGTGTTAGCACCAGAGCGCACGTCTTGTCATGCTACTCACATACAGCCTTTCCGCTGGGGGGGGGGTTGCCGTGACATCGCTTCTGATTGAGCATGTGCTCAGTAGCTGAGATGCGCCCAGATGTTTTGGGCAGAGAGGCAGCCCCTTCCCCTCACCGGCGGCCCCCTGCTGTTCCACAGGCTTCGGTAAGACGAGGCTAAGACACACACACACACACACACATACCACACACAGATACACACACACAAACACACACACACACAGACACACATACAGACACACACACACACACACACACACACACACACACACACATACAGACACACACACACACACAGATACACACACGCACACACACACACACACACACAGATACACACACGCACACATACACACACAGACACACACACACACACAAGCACGCACGCACGCACGCACGCACACACACAGATACACACACACCTAATGCTATACCTGAGGATTCCTACCTCTTCTATCTCAACCTTAACCCAACACTAATTCTAACTCTAACCTAATGACCCCGCCTAAGTCCAACTAAAACAGCTCTGAACTGGGGACCAGCAAGGTCCACCTGCATTTTCCTCTTTTTGGGGACTTTGGTTCTTGCAAAGATAGTACTACATGCCCACAGATACACACAGACACACACACACGTACACGCATGCACATACACATACACACGCACACGCACACACACACACACACACACATGCACACCGGGTTCATCTTTTCTCATTTGGAAACTATTCGTTAATCGATTCAATTAAAAGCCATGAAGGAAAGGCATTTTCTTTTTTATTCTCCGTCATCTTATTTGTATTAACATCATGGGCTACAGGGTGGTGTTCTCCTCTTTCAGCTCACAGGGAACATGACAGCGAAAACTGTTCTTTTTCCTTAACGGCACTCAGAACAATCCTCACAGATCTATGCTTTTTAATATATTTATTTTTAAAATGTTTTCACCCGTTGGCCGATTCATTTTAAAGCCATGAAAGAAAAGGCTTTTCTTTCTTTCTTCCTTTTTTTTTCATTCTCCATCGCCTTGTTTGTATTAATAGCGTGGGTTATGGGGAACAGAACAGCTGCTGTTTTTCTCTCGCAGGTCACAGGGAGACAGAACAGCGAAAACTGTTCCGTTTCCTTAGCGGCACAGCCAGTCCTCACAAGTCCTTTCTTTCTCGTTAATTTTTAAAATAACGAAACAAGCGAAGCGATGGTTATAATCGTGCGCTGCTTTCTCCGAATCTCGTTTCTCTCAAAAATCCGAACCTCTTTTTCAAAAAAAAACAAAAAAAACTTTCAGACAAAAAAAGTTTCGCCCAAGTATCCAGACACAAAGAAGCCCTCTTTTTTTCTTTCTTCTTCTTCTTCTTCTTCTTTAACAGAAACAGCCAGGGAATATATATATATATATTTTTTTTTAAATCCACAGTTGCCTTTTAATGTATTTTCACTGCTCCTCATTAACTGCCACCCCTCTGAGATTTGTCATAGGGCAGAGTGCTTAGCGAATGACGGTCTAGAGAACTAAAGAACTTTGGATAGGAGCTGGTTATATTTTGATGATATTTTAACAATGGGGGGCGGGGGGGGGGAGGGACATGGGGGTGTCCATTTGAGGATACACTCACCCACGCCCGGTGGGACGGAGACAGCTGGACCGCAGTGTTTCTGTCAGAGTTAGGCCCGTCTTTTTGGATGATTAAGACCTTTGAAAAACCATTTTCCAGAAATGGTATTGCACAGAATGTCCAGTCGCTGTAATTATGGCTACTGACAGGGTGAGTGTGTGCGGCGTGATGCTGGACATGTTCGAGAGCACCAAAAAAAAAACAAAAAAACAATCCGCAGGCAGGGTTTCTGCACCAATCAGAAAACTGCACAGCCTGCTGATTGGACAACGTGTGACCCGTGCAGAGTGAATATACTGTATTACATGAAAGTTTTAAAGCAGAACTGAACTGAACGTCAGAATGTTGCAGTTACAATGACTGTGGTGGGACAACTGCACGCTTTAAGGTGTGAGATCACAAATATGATTAGAGTGTTCTCAACTAAACATTCTAATGCTGATGTCACAATCACATTACATTACAGACATTTAGCAGACGCTCTTATCCAGAGCGACTTACACAACTTTTACACTGCATTTACACTACATCCATTAATACAGCTGGATATATACTGAAGCAATTTCGGTTAAGTACCTTGCTCAAGGGTACAACGGCAGTGTCCTACCCGGGAATCGAACCTGAGACCTTTCGGTTACAAGTCTAGTTCCTTACCCACTGTGCTACACTCCTGGTGACTGAAAGCAGTGGAGTTCTAGAATCCTGTCTTAGAATTTTGAAAACAGAAACATTCCAAAAAGCCAAGATCTTCAAAGGGATAAGCGCTGCCTTTATGCCGTCTTTAATTAGGTGCTTTACCTTGCTGTATTTCGTTACCCTACCACCAGCCTAGTGGAACCATCGTTCCCACCCCCCCCCCACAACACATCCGCGAAACGTCTCCAAAGGAGGGCCACAAAACGAGAACTTCCTGTTCGTTCAGCAGAGCAAGCACCTTCACAGAGTGACAGGTTCATGCGCAGTGAACATGTCTCCGCACTGGTCCTGTTGAATCTCTCTCTGCGTTCGTTAAAATCAGATTTAAAAAGTAACGCTGGTATTTAATCAAGCAAGTAGCAATTAGCTGAGGACAGACGATGATGATCAAATCGGAGGTAGTCTTAAATTTAGGGTATTCTGTCACAAACTCACAGGCAAGCTAGAGGGTGGGGGGAGGGACTGAGAAATTGCAACACAGCATGAATCAGCGGTAAAATAAATAAATAAATACATTTTAAAAATAAAAATAAAAAAAGACCTAATAATCTCCTGACAGGATATTGATAAGTTCCAGAATGCGTCTCCATGGTAACTGCTGACTCTGCCTCGGGTGATTGGCCGGTATGATAATGGCCTGACAGGTGGGATGGATGGTGTCGCGGCGATCCGTGAGCTTCCCCACACAAACCGAGGTCCCCTGGCTTACCCGCTGCCAGACAGCATTTCCCCATTATAATCTCCACTCCCGCGGTACATCCACAACAACACCTCTCTCTCTCTCTCTCTCTCTCTCTCTCTCTCTCACTCTCTCCTCTCTCTCTCTCTCTCTCTCTCTCTCTCTCTCTCTCTCTCTCTCTCTCTCTCACCTTTTCTATTCTGTATTTAAATTCCTATTGTATTTAATTCCTTGCAATGGCAGGTCATGTGGCCAGGACTTGAGAAGTGGGATGAGAAATTATAAAACATTTTTTTGTTTTGTTATAAAAACCTTGAAAGACACTTGACATGTCCTCACATCACATCACCTTTCTAAATAATGCAGAACTAACACAGGAGGGGAAAAAAAGAAGTTACCACTTAACTTTTTTTTTGGATTGGATGGATTAGGCCCTGAATGAGTCTCATAGGTTTCATCACTTCTGTTGGGTAATTCACAGCTCCATGAAGGTGACATTCCTCTCCTCAGTCTGAGAGACCGGAAAAAAACATAGCAGCCGCCATCTCTGTCTCCTTATGAGTTTCAGAGCCAACCATGCTCTGCACTGTGTGGGTGGTGGGTGGTGGGGGGGTGGGGGGTGGGGGTGAGGGGGCACTACATTTGTATCCTCAAACAGAATCCCGCTGACCCTTCTGTTCTATTTGCTCCAAGTTCCATATCACAAGCGAGCAACTCTTATTATGAACCTGATTATGACATCACAGCGGGAGTGAGCGCGGAGGCCGAGGCCCTGAGTTTGTATCCCAGAAACCCCCTCCGGGCATCGCTCTCTCCTCGCACCTCTGACGCAGGCGTGAGCAGCCTGCCGTCACAGCAGCTGTCAATCAGCACAGCGGTCCGCCATCGAACGGTACGAGCCAGGCAGTCAAGACCTGGACCAGATATTCAGAGACGGTGAAATAACGGGTGAATACAAGACCTTTCTGTGATCAATCCAAACAAACAACAACAAAAAAAACGAATAAATAAATAAACACATTTTTTAAAAAGGACAGCCGACTGTTTCCTCTAATTATGCCCAAGACATACCCTGTTCTCTCCTTTTTAGTGCGGCACTAAAGCCTGGTTTTATAGTCATTTATAGGCAGCACAGGTGTGTGAAGCCTTCAGGTAGCAGACAGTTAGCCTCCAGGCCAGAGCCCAGAATGCACTGCTTTCTTTTATTTCCACCAAGAGACCAACCAGAGAAGAGAAAAAAAAAATGAAGGGATATTTGTCTTTCTCTCAGGCTGTCTCTCTTTCTCTCTCTCTCTCTCTCTCTCCAGCTCCCTTTATTCCTCTTCCCCTTCCCTTTTCTTTCTCCCCCTCTCTCTTGCTTTCTCTTCTACAGCTCACTGTAAACGCAAATACATTTTAAAAAATCACTTTCTTTACTCGAGGATTTTTTTTTTTTTTTTGTGTCATGAATAATTTTCCTCCACACAGAAGGGAGTCTATTTTTGACCTGTTTGGAAAAACTCTGAAGCGAAGCCAGCAGTCTGCCACGATGCGTGTGTAATGCCATATTATTACACACTGTTATCACAAGATACACAGTCCTGGACTTCAACAGAAAAGCCGTTTGTCGTCGTTGAAAATCCGCGCTTACTTATCCAGCAATACAAAGATTCGAGATTACATAGATCAACATAATTGGTTGATGAATGCTGTGAGTCCTCCCCAGCCGGCGCCGTACAGACTTTCATTAAAGCAAAATGCTAAATTATACACATATTATTCAGGAAAAAATGTTTCATAAGATGCCTCTTGGTGCTTGCCACGTCACAGCCACCAGTAGTGGATTTATCTGATCAATTCATCAAAAGCTTGCGAAATTAACATTCTTTTTTTTTTTTTTTTTTTTTTTTTTTGGACGGCGAAAAAGACTTTCATACTTTTTTTTTAAATGTATTATGGAATATGATTAAGATTAATTAACTTAATTCTGTTTGAAGAGCCGTAATGCTGCTCTGCTTCTGTGAGGGTTCACAGGATGAGTCATAACGCATTCCTCATTAATTTGCGCAGAGCGGTGTGGGCTCGAGGGTAACTATCGCTTGTACTGTTAGCGCCATTAGCAGTCACAGTAGTTGCGCTTGTTGCGGCAGCAGTTCATCATCAGTGGTAGTGGTGCTTGCAGTAGTCATACAAATATTTGGAGAATTAGCTGTAGTGGTGGTGGTGGTATCTGTAGTAGTAGTAGTAGTAGTAGTAATGGTACTTGTAGTAGTACTAATAGTAGTAATAATAGTAGCAGTAGTAAAGGTAGCAGTAGCAATGATAGCAGTAATAGTAGTAATGGTAGCAGCAGTAATAGTAGTAATAGTAGTAATGGTAGTAGCAGTACTAATAGTAACAGTTGCAGCAGTGGTAACAGTACCAGTAGACGCAGTAACAGCGCTATCCTCAGTAGGAGCAGTAGTAGTATTAGTAGTAGTAATAGTAGTAATAGTAGTAGTAGTAGTAATGGTAGCAGTAGCAATGATAGCAGTAATAGTAGTAGTAGTAATAGTAGTAATGGTAGCAGCAGTAATAGTAGTAATAGTAGTAATGGTAGTAGCAGTACTAGTAGTAACGGTAGCAGCAGTAGTAACAGTACCAGTAGAAGCAGTAACAGCAGTATCCTCAGTAGGAGCAGTAGTAGTATTAGTAGTAGTAATAGTAGTAACGGTAGCAGCAGTAGTAACAGTACCAGTAGACACAGTAACAGCAGTATCCTCAGTAGGAGCAGTAGTATTATTAGTAGTAGTAATAGTAGTAACGGTAGCAGCAGTAGTAACAGTACCAGTAGACGCAGTAACAGCAGTATCCTCAGTAGGAGCAGTAGTAGTCCTACTGGTCGCAGTATTTCAGTGTCTGTGGTGCCAGTAGCACTAGCAGGAGCTCCAGAAATACGGGTGATTCTGTGCGCTTATCAGATTTCCGCTCAGACCTCTCCGTGCCCCTGTTATTCAGCTGAGTCTTGACTTCTAAAGCATTAACGGCTCGACAGTTTCGAAGGTGTGCACTGTCTCTGATACAGTGTGTGTCTGGCTAATTTTATGAGATACAGGGCATGAGCCGGTCCTGTGGCCATTTTTTATTTTTTCTATAAAACTTTATTTTTAATCTATAAAAACAACAGCAGATAAACTGGAAAAATGGCCACTGCATTGCGCAGAGTGTTTCTGAGAGGTAGGTACAGCAAGTTATGAGGCAGTTCTTTCTGTGTCTTTTCAATGAGAAAGTAGCCCCGCTCAATAGCTCAGATGAACTGACTCACCATGCTGCCCTTGAACACACACACACACACACACACGCACACACACATCAAATACACGGCACACATAGCCCTCACACACACTCATACGCACACACGCAACGCACGCATGATCACACGCAAAAACACACACGTGCAAGCACATAGACGCAGACAAAAACACACATGTGAGCACAGGCATAAACACTGAAGACGCTTGTGTACACACACACACCAACACTAACACACACACACAAGCACACACACAGGCACACACGCAAACACACACCCACATGCTCACACACACCCACACACACACACACACTAACACACACACACACACACATTCACACACACCCACACACACACACTGTAAACTGACGGATCGCTCCACTGTTGGTTCCGTTGGCCCAATTTGAGGACCACTCCTGTACCCCTGCCTGACAGCGCCACTGTCTGGTAGGGCTGGGCAATACACCACAACGATAATTACTGAATGCAATAACGATCATCGCCACCTTGTGGTGCGTTTTGCCTTTCTTGTCATCTTTCTCTCTTTAATTATGCCTGAAACGGTCAATTAAACATCCACACTTCATTGCATGAAAAAAAACGTAACCACGGTTACATACTGGCTACAAGACAGCCAATCAGCATCAAGTTCGTACAGCTTCCGTGTGATCATGTGATGTGTTTTTGTTGATCGCAAGGAAGTTTACATTAGGCCTTGCTGTTGATTGGCTGTCTACCCAATAGATAACAGTAACTTTTTTTTTTTTTTCTTCCTGGAAGTATTTGCCGGTTTTCCCCCGCATCAGATATAATTACAAGAAAAAAAAGATTTTAAAAAAACGGCAATACACCACATTCTTGACCGTTGACCGTTATTGCGTTCGATGATTATCGTCGCGGTACATCGCCCAATCATCACCCACCCGTTTCCTCATCGAACCGTCTCTCATCCTTGCCCGGCCTCATTGACATTTATGTTGTCATTTTTGCATAGTTCTGCATATTTACGCAATTAGCTTTTCTTCAATTTAATTGGTACCAGTCAGCAGCAGATGGGCCCCCCCCCCCCCACTGAGTTCTGTTCTGCTCAGGGTTTCTTCCCATTACCAACCAGGGAGTTTTTTTCTTCCTTGCCACTGTCATCCTAGACCAGCTCTTTAAGGGGGAATGGGGGGTGTGGTTTTGGGGGGGGGGGGGGGGGTGGACGGGCGTCTTCAGGCATGGATGTCTTTAAAGCTGCTTTGTGACTATGTCCCTTTAAAAAAAAAAATTTTTAAACGCAATACAAATTTAAATTGAATTGAACTCAGTTGAACACACAAATAACACTTAAATTTCGATGACAGACTTTTTTGACTGTATAACTCAGAGGGAGGTGACGTTTGCCCACCCCCCCCCCACATTCCCCCCGTTCCCTTGGCAACTGTCCGACAAATTGATTGAAACGTATCAAAACAATGTTTTGAAATTCTGTCGGCGTCGTGTTTTTTGGTCTCATGCTGGCAACAACCTGCAAAAAAAAAAATTAAAATAAAACATTTATGAGCCAGCCAATGGTTGACAGACACAACAGATTTTCTTTTTAAGTTTTAAAATGTTTGCTCTCATTGGAAAATTCAGCATAAGCTTTGCACATGCTGTAGCACGGTTACTTGTTTTTATCAGGCAGATGGCTCTACCTCCATACTAGCTGTCATAATGCAGAATCTTTATGATCTTGCTGTACATTTTGGAGAGAGCATTCTGGGTAATTTGTGACACCTGGAAACAAATGTCAGGTGGCGTGTAGCTGACGATTTTTGGCCTTTGACATTGACATTACTTACCGTTCCTTTCCTTTTCAATGGTTTCTTGGTGGCGGCAGTTTAATTTGTGCTTTAACTTTCTTCAGAGGAAGATCTATCAGCAATCTATAGCAACCATCTCACCACAGTCAAAAGAGCGATGGACATCAGGAAGTATTTTTTTTTCAACCCTATTGTCTGTGTAGTTGTATCTGGCCTAAATGGATGATTTATTAGATTATCAAATGTCAATGATTCATTGGAGCAGTTAATTGTCTTTCAAACTCTTCAGCCCAGGAAGATTTATCGCAATCTCACTGCCAACAACAGCTCACGAGCCGTGTACACATTTTTTTTTTCAACCCTATTGTCCGTGTAGTTGTATCTGGCCTAAATGTGATTATGTATTTAGAATGCAAAATATGGGAGCATGTTAATGTATTTCATAAGCCCATGAGACACCATGAAATTTATCTGTTCTTGCAATAACTGCTCGAGATACCGGTTATACAATTTTTTTTTTTTTGCCAGGTGATGAGAGATGAGAGAGATAGAACAAGATAAGTGTGAATAATATGTATGAGATTGTCCTGAATCCCTCCATATGAGAAATCTGAAGAAGAAATTAAGTCAATATGTAGGCCTGCGATTTTCACGAAACACAATTTTTTTTTTAAATGGATGAGATCACGTCAACTAATGGGCTTGTTGTCATGGCGTTGCGTGATCAGTTACCGCTCTATCTGAGTTTGGATTTGAGAACTGCGGAAGTGAAGACCCTTGACATCGAAAATAAGTATGTGAGTGCAAATGGTGGAGGTGGTATTATGGCTTAGGCTTGTAAAGGCTGCCACTGGAACTGGTTCACTTGTGTCTTCATTGGTGTGGCTGATGACCCCAATAGCAGGATGAATTCTGGGGCGTACAGAGACATGCTCGTCTGCTCAGACTGATCCAAATGCCTCAAAATTCATTGGATGATGTGTCACTTTGCAGAAAATCAGTAGGTAGTGTGGAAACTGTGCATAGTATGTGTATTGTCAATATGCCGAAGATACCCGGATAATGTAGCGTATTCGCCAAAATGTCCAGTGTGCGGCCAGAGCACACTTCACGGGGTATTATATCCCACAATGCATTGCAGCAGTCCTCAACACAGACTATGCCCAGGCGGCAATGAAAACGTAACAGTGGCCGCAAAACAATGCCTGCGTTACCGTGGCAACAACGCAGCGTCCAGATCACAATGACCACAGCAGTACATTGCCTACACGGCAATGCAAATAGCCGATAGCATGTGGCCAGGTGTCTATTAATGTTCACATCCCAATACCCAGGAGCAACGGCCATGTAACACCGTTATAACTGGGGTTAAGGGGAGTCAAACAAAACGTACATTTCATTATGTTACGAGTCTCAAGAGCTCCGTGATTAAGGGGAAGTCGTATCTTGTTAATTACCGCAATGTTATGATAATACCTTTTATAGCGTCGTCGTCCGCGAGGATTGTTTTTCTCCCACAGAGTCTAGAGGCAGCAACTGTGTCAAATGTGCTGAATTCTCCTCGTTTCCCACGGAGAGACGCCCTCAATAACGAGAGGTCGCGTTCCAAGGGGGTTTGGTCCCTCGACAAAAATTTCGAAACGATTAAAAAATATTTTTGATGTGTAAAATAATTAATTGTAGTCTCATTACTGCAGACTCCACCTGTTTGAGGTCAGACAGGGCGAGTTCGCACGGCAACACGGTGGAAAATGGCATTTAATTAATCGCCTCAATGGCATGCAAATGAAGAATCGGAACGTTTTTTTTTGTGTGTGTGTGTGTGTGTGTGTGTGTGTTTGTGTGGCGACCCTGACAGCGAATTCCCGCAGTATTAGACAGCCTCCTCCTGGTCACAAAAGACCACTTCAATCAATCAATCAATCAAACAATCAATCTCTATTTTGTGCAATGCAAAATGAAGTTACAAATCAATTAAACACCACGGCACACTTCAGCAATTTCCCACAAGGAATGTGTAAACAAACATGCAAATAGTCCGATAAAATGAGTCAATTTGGTTTGGTGTTTTTTGTTTGTTTTTTTGTCACTGTGAAAACAACAACATTTATTCCCTGGCCACTCACATAGGGAAACTTAATCATAGATTTGGGATTTCTAAACAATGCCAACATTACAGTCTGTCAAAATGCATGTGAACAAAGAGAAAAGGAAACAGCAACTTGTTAAATACATTTATTACATACAATTTTAAAATCTTTTTATTTTATTTTTTTATTATAGATTCAACTGTCCCAGCTATCTGTAGGTTATTTTCTCCAACCCGGGCATTACTTTAGCAATTTGTGGTTTAAAATTAAGCAGGAAAAGGAACCGTGTACAAATGTGTTAGAGTTTCCAGTTTACACAAAATCCATGACAATTTCCCCCAGGAAAAAAAAATCAGATGTAATACCAGCAGGAAACATTGAACGAACTTGGCTTTTACAAAGCCTGCTTTCGATAATTAGATTTTGGGAGTCTATCAAATCTCTTTTAATTATCTCTCCCGTCTGGACCACTCCTGACCTTTAAAAGCCTACGGACCGCCCTCCTCGTGATGAGTTCGTTCGGACGACCTGGAGAGCGGACCACAGCTGTTCTCTCTCAAGCGGGCAGCTCGCGAGGTTTTTTTTTCCCACGGACAGTTTCTGGCGCTGTATCTAACATGAAATCGCATCAGATCGAGCATAAATCCATAAAATAAAATAAAAAATACGACAGTGGCGTGACTCTCCGCGTATAATGAGCGCACATTCCCTGCTACAGCGGGCGGAATACAGTTATTCATAATCAGCGCTTCTGACTTCCTTTCCCTCACGCTCGGAAGTAAAAAAGAAAAATTAAATTTAAAAAACTTTTTGCCAACTTTGCAGAACTGGTTCTCGGCGCAGCGACTCTTGGCTGGAGACCCGCTTTTGTAGATTGCACGCCCGTGCTTTTTGTCATTTAATTTCCTCCGCGTGTCAATCGCTTTAATTTTAACTTGCAGGGGATGGATTGCCGCGGTGGAGCCAATGCGTTCGTTGCCCCTAGAAACGGGAACAGGGGAGGGGATTCGATTAATGTGTTTTGTGGGGGAGGGGGGTTTCTCTGTCTAGATGAAGTTTTCTTCACAGCGTGGAAATGAATCGTTTTAGTGAAAAAGTTCAACTGAGTGGAGCAGAATGTATGTACCTGTGAGGCTTTACGCATCTGCACACACACACACACACACACACACTGACACAAGCACATGCATATACTCAAGCACACAAACTCGCACACACACACACACACACTAAGATACAAGCACATGCATATACTCAAGCACACAAACACACACACACACACACACACAGACACACACTAAGATACAAGCACATGCATATACTTAAGCACACAAACTCGCACACACACACACACACACAAAGATACAAGCACATGCATATACTCAAGCACACAAACTCGCACACACACACACACACACACACACTAAGATACAAGCACATGCATATACTCAAGCACACAAACTCGCACACACACACAGACACACTAAGATGCAAGCACATGCATATACACAAACTCACGCACACACACACACTGACACAAGCACATGCATATACTCAAGCACACAAACACACACACACACACACACACAGACACACACTAAGATACAAGCACATGCATATACTCAAACTCACACACACACACACCTGCGTGTGATGGGAGAGCAGCGCTGACTTGAGGAGATTGCTACGCACGCACTGCACCATGGCTGCTGAGTGCAAAAAGGACCTCAACACACACAGAAAGATTTGCTCACGGAAAAATAAATAAATTAAAAAAACGTTTGAAGATGAAAGGAGAGAAAGACAAACAGACGGTTTGTGATCTTGCCCTTTTTTTTTCCCCCTCCGCCTGGCTGCTCCCGGCGTGTAAGGACTCGTTAGAAAGAGCGCGGACCGTTTAAAAAACGCGCACGGGGGGGCACCAACCTCATCTCTCCGCCCGCGAAACCGCAGCCTCTGACGGCCGAGAAGCCCCTCGTCCGCCGCCCCGAAATCGATACGGTTCCGGGGGCCGTCGCCTCCCCCCCCCCGCCGTAAGCGCCCCCCCCCCAGCCAGGGGCGTTCGGGGATCCCATCAGGGGGAGAAGTGACCCCGAAAAATGAACTGACCCCGTTATCATCAACAGCTCTGTCTTACCTCCAGTGCAGATCAACAGTTATGCATTCCCCCTCGCCCTTGCCCTCGCCTGCTATGCTGTGGGCAGCTTATTCTGTTTTTATCCCTGTTGAAGAGTAGATTTTTTTTTGTTTTTCAAAATTCCAAGTCCATGGCCTAGAGTTCCATTGCTTTATATTACCACTAGTGATTGTTTCAACAGCATTAGAATGCTCAGGTAGGTACATTCTAATCACATATTTGTGATTTGTGTGTACACCTCAAAAGGGTTCAAATCAAAAGATAAACTATGGCTTGTTCCCTTTATTTATTTGTCTAATTTTAACAAAACTCACACACGGAGATCACCTGATTATTAGACTTTGTTTGCTGTCCAAATTAAATCATGACTGTCCTTTTTTTGTGGGGAGGGGGTGGGGGGGTGATAGATCATATCTGCATGTTTTATTTTTTTGTTTTTGTTTTTCAGGAAGATTTTCCTGATCTAAATTCCGACATTCCCAAATGGAATTTTCTCGAAGTGACATTTCTGAGTGACATTCCCATTCCGGCTCTGGGCGTTCCCGCCGGCGAACGGATTTCGGCAACGGTCGCCAGGGCGACAGAGCGCTCGCCGCGGCAACCGCTCGTTTCTACGCGAAACACGTTCCGCTCTGTGTGGCAGCCACTCACGGTCACTCACGGTCATTATTTCAACGGCAATTCCCAAACTGCCACTCCGACCCTCCCCCGCCCCCGCCCCTCATCCGCACCCCGCATCTGCCGTAACGAGCACGACGAGGAAAGGAAGAGGAGGATGCTGGGAAGCAGGAGAATAGGAGTCTCGACAGGAGAGACAGACAGCGAGCGTCTAGATTACGTTCGGCGGAGAGTGCATGTCGGGGGAGCAGAATTGGCTCATATCTCTGCCTGTCTCCAGACTTCAGTTCTTCTTTAGTTGTTGAAGGGGGGTGGGGGGGGGGAAGAAGAAAATGGGGGTGTGAAACTGGGGCGTAGGATGACTAATCCGGCTACAATGGCTTTCCTCAACCCACATTGGCTCTTTCTCCCGTCTATTTATTTATTTATCCCCGAGAAATCAGTCTGGGTGGAGAGATTGCGGGGGAATAACTCCATCCCCGTGTTACTCCGCCGGTGAGAAATTGGATAGACACGTACATACTGTGCACGATTTGCAGTGACAATGGAATTGATCTGGGGGAGATGCATCTCTCCGCTTCTTGGCGCGGGTTAGCGTTCAAATCTTTTTTCTTTTTTCTAAAAAAAATCTTTACATTTATTTATTTTTTTTATTTTAATCTTGAATGCCCCCGTTCTGATTTACGATTTGTTGACTTAGCATTCATTTCCGTTGTCGTACCCCGCCATTTTTGTAGTTTTTAAAAAATTTTATTCATACATGGAGAAATGGATGTAGTGTTTAAATTATTTTACCCATCCATTTTTTTTCTCCCTGTTTTGGTTTAGTCAGCATATGTTGGTTTGAATGTCTTCATCTGTTAAGCATTTGCATGCTCTCCGTTATTATCCAGCTCCTCTTGACAGCGCGTAAATGCAGGTAGCGACAACCGCAGAGACGCTAACGTTGCGTTTAAATGCTAATTTTATACAGAGCTCTCATTCCAGAACCTGCCCACTGAGCACTTATCTCAGAACCTGCCTCGTTACATGAAGTGCTTTTCTCTCTTCATGACTTTGCATTTCGAGGGTCTTCCATAGTGATGCGTCTTAACCCTTTGCGGTGCAAGACGAATTGCCCCGGCTGAACATTCTAATGCCGATGTAACAATCGCCGCTGGCAACTGAGGGCAATAGCGTTCTAGAACACCGACTTAGAATTTTGAAAAAAACATTCCAAAAAACCTAGTCTTCGATGGGTTCTCATTCTAGTAAAGCATGAGTTTGGGAAAAAAAAGAACAGTTTTTTTTTTCCCAGCATTCCTTAGTCATTGGCAGCTTTGATGCATATTACAAACATCCGTATCATATCATTTTTTTTTTTTTGTTTTTTTTTAAGCATGTGAAGCTGTTCCCACTATTGGGGTCGAATGGGCATCAAGATTTATGACTGTTATTATCATTATTATTTTCTTTGTACCATCATCTCATTCTCTCATTTTTAACAAAAATGTTAATGAGGGTGTGATGGGCTAACGTCATGGCGAGAGACTTTTGCACCAAACACGCATGTCTTTTTATACCAAACACGCATGTCTTTTTATACCAAACACGCATGTCTTTTTATACCAAACACGCATGTCTTTTTATACCAAACACGCATGTCTTTTTATACCAAACACGCATGTCTTTTTAAACCAAACACGCATGTCTTTTTAAACCAAACACGCATGTCTTTTTAAACCAAACACACATGTCTTTTTAAACCAAACACGCATGTCTTTTTAAACCAAACACGCATGTCTTTTTAAACCAAACATGCAGGGTTTTTTAAAAAAATTAAACACACATGTCTTTTTAAACCAAACATGCAGGGTTTTTTAAAAAAATTAAACACGCATGTCTTTTTAAACCAAACACGCATGTCTTTTTAAACCAAACACACATGTCTTTTTAAACCAAACACGCATGTCTTTTTAAACCAAACACGCATGTCTTTTTAAACCAAACATGCAGGGTTTTTTAAAAAAATTAAACACACATGTCTTTTTAAACCAAACATGCAGGGTTTTTTAAAAAAATTAAACACACATGTCTTTTTAAACCAAACATGCAGGGTTTTTTAAAAAAATTAAACACACATGTCTTTTTAAACCAAACATGCAGGGTTTTTTAAAAAAATTAAACACACATGTCTTTTTAAACCAAACATGCAGGGTTTTTTAAAAAAATTAAACACACATGTCTTTTTAAACCAAACATGCAGGGTTTTTTAAAAAAATTAAACACACATGTCTTTTTAAACCAAACATGCAGGGTTTTTAAACCAAACATGCAGGGTTTTTAAACCAAACATGCAGGGTTTTTAAAAAAATTAAACACACATGTCTTTTTAAACCAAACACGCACGTCATTGTAGCAGTTATGCTGCCATACATGTCTCTGTTTGTTTAAACGAGAAAGGAAGTTACCAAACTTTCTTACTCGTTAAAGTTGACAGCCGGTGTACCCTAACAGAATGAATTAAAAATGAACCAAGCCCCTCCTAGACTGGCTCACCGGGTCCCTGAAGTCTTGAAGCTGACCTTTGCATGCAGAGCCATTCCTGATCCCCCAGCACACACGATAATGAGGAAGGGCCACAATGTGCCTGAGCAAATGGGCTGTCAGGATAGGGCTGTGTGCGTATGTGATGTGGTGTGAGTCTGTGTGTCGATGTGCATGGAGTTTTGTGTCTGTGCCGTGCATGGAGTGTGTGCATGTGATGGGAATGGCTGATGTGCCTGGAAATGTGCGTGTGGATTGTGTGGTGAGTGTGTGGTGTGTGATGTGTGTGTGTGTGTGTGGTGCATGTGTGTGCGTGTGATGTGTGTGTGTGTGTGTGCGATGTGTGTGGAGTGTGTGTGATGTGTGTGGTGTGTGTACATGTGTGTCGTGTGGATGGTGTGTGTGTGTGTATGTGTGCGCGCGTGTGTGTGCGTGTGTGATGTGTGTGTGTGTGTGTACATGTGCTCGTGATTGCTCTATATTTGCATCTATATCTCATGGTAAAAATATTCCCATGTGAAAACTTCACATACTGAAGTATTCTTGAAGTGTAATATAGTGCACTTCAGCATAGTTGTTGAAGTGTAATTAAAGTTCATATAATTACATTTCAAGTATGCTGAAGTGCACCATTTCTCACATGAGATTGCATATATATCTTAGTTTTTCATTATGCAAGCAGGATATTTTCCATTTTTCATAACATGGCTATTCTGTTACAAGGCCACTGTGCATGCTTATGCATAGGCACGACCGCACTGTATTTGCATTCACACAGACGTATATTTCATATGCATTCATTGTGCATGCGTCAGTCTGCATGTCTGTACAACGACAGGTGATCTAATTAGCGAAAGGAGAAATTGTAAGCGTGCGCCTCACAACGCGATTTACCCCCGTTTCCCAGCAGACGTCCCAAAATAAACAGCCCTAATAGAATCGGAATCATTTCACCGGACCCCTGTCCCGTACACAAAGGTCACAAAGATGGGCGTGTCTGGAGGTCATTTCCAAAAAAAAAAAAAACACAAGAAAACACGAGTTCTCGCGTTTTACCGTTCACAGAGAACAGTGAATAGCAAAAAAAAAAATTAAATTGAAATTGGGACAAGGAAATTTCCGATGTGCCTTGCTTGCATCAACAGTACATTTGTGAAAAGACATGTTAAAAAGTGGAAAGGAAAAGACGTTTCAGTGTGCTTCACTCAGCCGGGGTCAATGATGCTGTGTTCTCCCCGGCACATCGATCTAAACCAACACAAAAATGATAATGTCTGCTTCCAAGGGACTGCTGCAGGGAAGCCTGTAGTGCTTTTCATTCATTCGTTTATTTATTTATTTATGTAGTGCAATACAGTATGTGATGTGGAACTTTGCCAGCAGGTTTGGCAAAATATAATATGATTTTTTTTTTTTACTGCTAACAGAATATGTAAATGCATACACACACATGGGGAAGGAGGGCGGGGGGGGGGGGGGGGGTTGTGAGTCGAACCTGCCAAGCCATAACACGTGATAAAAATAATTAAATTACTGAATTATCCCGTAAGCATCTCTTCCACGGTGCTTTTTTGAGGAGAGACGGAGAATGTGGGCCAATTCTGGGAGATGAGAGGAACGCGCGTGTCACTCTCTCCCGTTCCTCTCGCCCTCATCTGTCTGCTTCTCCTCCTCCTTCTGTCGTTCACGTCAGCGCTTCGGCTGGAGGGGGGGGAGGAGAGGGAGAGAGGGAGGGAGGGAGAGAGGGATGAAAAGCACGCAGGGAGGAGTTTTTCGACGCCGGCGTTGACGCTCGAGCGTTTTTTCTTCTTCTCCTCCTCCCATCCTTTCTTCTCTCTCTCTCTCTCTCTCTCTCTTTATCCCGCGCGAGCGAGCGGCTCGGGTGGCGGCGCCGCGGCGGGTTCAGGCTGTCTCTTCCCCGCTCCGCCTGGCGCCCGCGCGGGTTACTACAGCCGCCGTAACGGGGTTTATAAACGGAAGCGGCGAGCAGTAAAGAACCTCTTTTAAAACGTCTGCTTAATTGAAAACAGATTTTTTTCCCACTGTAAGGCGCTATGGGGTACTCAAACAAGGAAGTGTACACACACACACACACACACACATAGGCAACCACAGACAGAAACGCACAAGCACACACGCACACACACACACACACACACATAATGCACAAGCACAGGCACACAGACACTCAAAAATACACACACGCACACACACACACACATATAGGCAACCACAGACAGAAACGCACAAGCACACACACACACAGACACTCAAAAACACACACACGCACAAACACACACACATAACATACAAGCACAATGCATTGGACTAGAGGCAGGACAGGCTGCCAATCTATCACAGGGCCCACACACCATTCACTCACACACATACACACACACACCCATGGGCATTTCAGTGTCTCCTACCTGCATGTCTTTGGACTGTGGGAGGAAACCCACACGGAAAAAGAAAGGACGTGCACACTCCACACAGAAAGGCCCCAGCCGGGATTCAAACACACACACAGGTCCTTCTGTGAGGCAACGGTGCTTCCCACCGTGCCACCGTGCTGCTCCAGTCCAGTGCAGCCCAGTGGAAACTAACCCCCCCTCCCCCCCCCCCCCCCATTTACCAAACTGCACGGGCTGCTCTCACTCTCTGATCAGCTGCGATGAGAATGAGGAGCCGGGCCGAGAGCGGACGCAAGAGATTTATTTTATGACGACTGTGCCAAATGAGAGCTTTTGTGAAGAGTTTGGGAAATGAGACTGAAATGAAGTCTGAGTCTAATAAGTCTAAAACTGAAATTGTGTGTGAAAACAAGTGATGCTTTATAGTTCTGAGGAAATTGCCTTTCTCTGTCTTGCACATGAATTTACTTTTCTTTCTTTTCTTTTTTTTTGCTACTTATCGGGTTCATGACACCAGTTCCAGCGTATAAACAAGAAAGAAAAAACTGAAGGAAAAAAAAAATGTAATGTGAATCTTGATAGGGCTCTGAAAACCAGTCCAGGGTAAAGATATAAATCTGTTTCAGAAGCTCACATCTTCCATTTCCGCCATTCTCCTGCTCGTGTACCGCCAATAAAGACCCTAATAGATGCAGGTGTACGCACAGCCGAGCCGGCCTTTTCTCCGCTTGCCACCGTTCTGCCTGGCTCGGCTTACCGGGCCTGGGTTTGGTAATTTCCTTTTTAGGCGCGTGAAAAAGAAAAAGAAAAAAATGAAAAAACAAATAAATAAAACCCATCCGAAAACGCGAGCTCGGGTAAATTGATCATTTGTGATCTTACTGACTTGGAAAAGCTCTCTGCATTCAAGGCTGTTTCTCTCTCCCTCTCTCCCCCCTCTCCCCCTCTCTCTCTCTCTCTCTCTCTCTCTCCCCTCTCTCTCCCTCTCTCTCTCTCCCTCTCTCTCTCTCTTTCTCTCTCTCTCCCTCCTCTCTCTCTCTCCTCTCTCTCTCTCTCTCTCCTCTCTCTCTCTCTCTCTCTCTCTCCTCTCCCTCCTCTCTCTCTCTCTCTCTCTCCTCTCTCTCTCTCTTCTCTTCTCTCTTCTTTTTGTTGTTAGACTTCGTCTCGTTTTCTCCCGGCGGCGGGCGTGAAGCGCGTCTGGAGAACGGGCGCCGGGCGGCAGCGGAACCGGGGGGTAATGAGAGTCCTGTCACGGAGCAGGAAGGCCAGTGAGCCGAGCCCCGCACAATTGATGCGGCCCGTCCTTCCGCGGCGAGCCCGCCTGCCGCTCGGATGCCGCCGCCACCCCTAAACGCGCCCCCCTCCCAGTCCATCCCCCCCCCCTTTATTCCACGGGGCAGCCCTGATAACAAAGCGTCCGTTCGAAATCCCTTTACTGCGCGACAAATGGCGCTTTCTGAACCTCTCACGCGGGATCGTAGGCCGTCGTCGTTTTACATACGCCCCCCGCCGTAAGTTCCGTTCTATCCCCGTGCTCTTAATGGGGCGGGAGGGGGTGGGGGTGATGAGACGAATCCGAACGCCCGTCTGGGTTTTGGGGGCGTTGCGGGAGAGGTAAAGTGAGCCGGGCTTTGCGAGGGTGATAAAAGGCGACGAAGGAAATGAAAAAATTCTGAACGCGAACTCCCGCGATAGTCTTTCATGGGTGGCGCCGGTGGCATTTAAAAAATTTTTTTATTACTATTATTTTTTTTTTTAATGTTACAGATTAACTGGCTGGTCAAAAACTTCATTTAAATACCGGCCTCTGGCTCAGTTTAAAATCAGATTCCAAACACAGTAAGCAAAGGAACGGGAAATGGGGGGCACAGAGGTGGGTACCGAGAGACAGAGAGACTGTGTGTGTGTGTGTGTGTGTGTGTGTGTGTGTGTGTGTGTGTGTGTGTGTGTGTGCGTGTGCGTGTGTGTGTGTGTGAGTGTGCGTGTGTGTGAGTGTGCGTGTGTGTGTGTGTGTATCTGTGTATGATTGTGTGTGTAGGTGTGTGTGTGTGAGTGTGTATGGGTGTGTGTGTGTGTGTGCGTGGGTGTGTGTGTGTGAGTGTGCGTGTGTGTGTGGGTGTGTGTGTGCATGTACATATGGATGTGTTTGTGTGTGGGTGTGTGTGTGCATGTACATATGGATGTGTTTGTGTGTGGGTGTGTGCGTGCACATGTGCATACATGCTTTCATGCAGCCATCCATGTTTGTGTGTATGTCTATGTGCGTGTGCATCTGTGTGCGTGCGTATGTGCATATGTATGGATATGTACGTATAGCGTACACAGTTTTTGTATATGGACTAGTTTTCCTTCTCCCCGTATGGCTGTGTGAAGCCTCTAATGTACACTGTTGATTACACAGGGTGTCAGAGATTAGGTCTCCTGGTGCATTGGCGTGCATTAGGACCCACAATGCATTTAACCTGTGATGAGTCCTCGCTCAGAGTGTGGGGACCAGGGGGCGGTTCTCAGCATTTTCCATGGTGGCATTTTACACAGATGTATGATCCGAATGTGAGATGTATGTGTGCACCAGTATGTAATTGTGTGTGTGTGTGTGTGTGTGTGAGCGTGCGTGTTAAATGCAGGTACATTTAAGTGTGCATTGATAACTCTGCATGTGTGCATGCGTTTGTAATGGGATTGGCTGTGTGTTTATATGTGTTGTTCGGGTGTATGCTTGTGTGTGCGCTTGCTCGCGTGCGTGTAATACGGAGTAGAGAGAATCCCCGAGCGGCCATCTTGACACAGAGCTCACGGGGTGAAAACAAAGTTCTGCCGGGACGCAGTAAGCCTTGGCACTCATTTTGACCCCCCTGAAAGAGCGGCCCTCCGCCCTCTCCGTGTCCTGAGAAGCGATACGAACGAGCGCAATAAGCAGCAAAGCCAAAAAAAAAAAAAAAAAGAAAGATTATAAAACATCCAATATCCCAATAGCGCTGAGCTCAGCGGTACGCTAACGAACGCCGCGCGGAGGGGAACAGGAAGCGCTCGCTGCTGCGGAATAAAAATGGCTTCATTTAACCCGCCGCTCTGCCCCGTTTTTTTCCCGACCGCGGATGTTCGTCGTGGCTGCCATTGTTTTTTTTACGGAAACGCGGTCCTAATTCGGCTTGTTTGGGGGTCCCTGTCGAGCTACAAATCTTAACTAGCGAGGGAATACGAAAGACCGCTTAAAGAATTAAAAAAAAGTTGCAGGCTTCACAGTACTGTAAGGCCATAATTAAGGTTCTAAACTACCCGGTGGTTAAGCCAGCCTTGTCAATTGCAGTTATTCATGAACGGTTCTCAGAGCTGGGAAGTGAGAGGAGATTTTTTTTTTTCTCTTTATTTTTCCTCATCTCGTCTCTCCAAAGCTTGCGAATTATAAATCACACCTCACGTTTTTTTCACGACAGAACGGAGAGAAAGTGATACACTGTTTAGGAAAAAGAGAAAAAACTCACCTTTCTCCGCTTTCCGTGTTAATCTGATGTTTCATTCTCTTGTTCACACATTGTTTTATATATAGTAGAATGACTCCGTGAGTTGGTTAAGAATTATCCCCTCTTTCCCTGCTGAGAGAAATTTCACTGTCATACATTCTGTATACTCGAATCTGGCCCTGGAGGTCAGCAGTACTGTTGATGTTATTGTCTGCCTGATAATTGGTTGATTTATTGATCAGTGTCACTGATTGGCCAGATATCCCGCTCGCCTGGTTCTAAATCGGTTTGTGATTGGTGGAGACAGTTTGCCTGCAGGGCCAGATAAGCCCCTGCCCATGGAGAGATTTAGACTGGGCCTGGAAAAGTACTGTGAAAATCTGACCCAGAATTTTATCAGCACATGCAGAAAAAAACCTCATAATAAATTATAAAGAGGTCATTAATTTCTTATTCTTGACTTGAGTCTACTCCACACCCAGCTGCATCCAGTACTGTGCGTAAGTATCTGTCCATGCGATTTTTGTTGTTTTGGCTCTGTACTCCAGCACATTGGATTTGAAATGAAAAGAATGAATAATGCGGTTCAAGTGCAGACTGTCAGCTTTAGTTTGAGGGTGTCTGCATTCGTGTCGAGTGAACCGTGCAGGAATCACAGCCCTTTTTATACACAGTCCCCCCATTTTCAGGGGACCAAAGAAAAGCAGTTGGACTGATGAAAATAATCTCAAACGAAGTCGTCATATTTAGCGCTCGGCTGCCGGCCTGTAGCGTTTGATGACGATCCCCACGTCGCCGCATGTCTAAAATGGTGTCTCAGACGCGAGCAGTTTTTTTTCTTCCTGACCGCTGGCCGGAGTCACGGCTCCCAGCTCACGGCCGCGGTGCGCGGGGCATTGTTGCCAGGCGATGAGATTACAGAGGCGGGACGGAATTCCCGCGGACGTTCTTCCCGCCGCTGAAGAACATTCCGGCGGCGCTACGCTACGCTACGCTAGCGGCACAGCGAGGCACTCGCGCGCGCCGACCTGCTCTCAGAACCTTTCGCCGCGTCTGCGCTGATTGTGGTCGGCGGGCGCTCCCGTAGGGTGACGCGTGATTGGCCGAGGTGTCACCCTGGGTATGGGGGGCGGGGGGAGAGCGGTTAGATTCGGTCTCGCCTCCGTTGCGCTGCGTTTGGACACCGGGCTCCATTCTCATGGCAACTGTGAGAGAAGCAGCACGGGCTAAACTACCCATTGAAGCCGAAGCTTGGCAGTGGATGCTGCTTTGCAGTCTTCCAGGCTGACTGATAAAAGACATTAATGATTGGAAAAATAAAGTAATAAGTAAATAAGTAAGAGTGGCCCGGTGGTGCAGTGAATAGCGCTCTTGCCTCGCTGCAAGAAGGCACTGCGAGTTTGAATCCTGACCGAGGGCCTTTCAGGGTTTGTGTGTTCATGGGCATCAGTGTGGTACCATGGGTAAAGACCAGGTCTTTTAACCGAAAGTTCAGAAGTTTGATTCCCGGGCAGAACACTGCCACTGTGCCCTTGCCCTTGAGCAAGGTACTTAACCTGCATTGCTTCAGGATATATGCAGTTGTATAAACGGACGCAGTGTAAATGCTATGAGTAAAATGTTGTGTAAGTCGCTCTGGTAAGATCGTCTGCTAAATGCCTGTAATGTACTCTAATGTTCTCCCCTGTCTGTGAAGGTTTCTTCTGGGTGCTCCTGTGTCCTCCTACAGCCCAAAGGCATGCAGGTTAGGATCATTGGAGAATCTAACCAGAATTAGATCCTCCAATTAGCTGTTTCTACGCCCTGTTCAGAGCAGAGCAATTTACAATGTATGTATAGTCACTTTATTGTTTGTTGAGTTAACATTACAGTGTAGGATAAACTAGTTTCAAAACAATACATTTAATAAAACATAAATGTACTCTGCAAAATGTAAAATTGTAACACAATTTTTTGTTGATCAGGTTAAAATGACAATGCAGGAAAAACACTGATTCAAATATTTTCTGGCCAATGAGCCATCACTAGTAGCACTCAATTTTATGATCCTAGAAAGAGATTAGGCAAAAGAACATCATCGTCAAAAACAGTTATACCCTAGAAAGACTACCGCTGTGCTGCTCTATATGAAATGAGAGTCACACGTTTGATATATGGATTTGAGACCGAAAGCCAAGGCCCAGAATAAATCCGTTGGTGGAGAGGATCATGGGAAATGAAGTCCAGCTGACTTCCTGGCACTTTGACAAGCTGTTGCCATGGAACTTAACCAAGGAGACCCGGACAGGATGAAAACACCTGATGAAGCCGTGGAGATAAACCCTTGGTAATGGCGAGCAGGCTGCTGTGTGATTCCAGTAAATGCCTCTGTGGCTCAACAATGACCTCTGTGGTGCAAAGTCTTCTTATAAGGATCTTGTTAATTTTCAAGCTTGGTGTCCAAGTAATTAGGGCCTAATTAAAGGAACACTTCAGCAGGAACACTACCACAACTGAGGAAAAAACAGGGCACACACACACACGCAGGCACACACACACCTGCATGCAAACAGACATATTATTGCTTGCTTGCTTGCGGCTGTCCATCGTTGCCGATGATAACGTCACTTCCTTGGGGGGGGTTAGTGGAGTGTTGTGGCTACCGCTGCTGACGGCGGTGCCATTGGAGGTGGCTGTGAAGCCCGATCCTTCACCCGCATGTCCTGCCACAGCTGGGGCACGTGAGGGCTGGGTCTGGTGATGCTTGGGGTTGTTGCACATGGTGATGTCTGCGCTGTTCTCTCTGGGACGTGCGTTTTGATTCCAGGAGGCCGATTCCAGAGTTCACGGATGCGGTCCAGGCTCGGCGGTCCATGGCGTTTGCTTCAAGGGCCCCTGGCTTTATTCCACATACACACACACACAGGCACACACGTGCACACACACACATGCACAGACACACGCACATATGCACACACATACACACACACACATGTGCACACACACACATGCACAGACGCACGCACATATGCACACACATACACAAACACACACACGCACACACGCACACACATGCACAAACATGCACGCACACACTTACGCGCATATGCACACACACACATGCACACATAGACATATATGTATACACACTTGTGTATACACAAAGACACATATACACATTCATACACACATACCCACATATGAACACACAGATACCCATATACACACAGATGTACACATATGCGTACATTATACACACACGTGCACATGCACACGCAGGATCTCTCACACACACACACACACACACACACACACACACACATCGAACAGCAACAGCGCCCTCTCATTAGGATTGAAGAGGCTTATCTCTCCCGACTAATTAGTCTTCATACAGTTTGAGAAGTTAGAGGCCAGCGAAGAAGGGTTAGCTCTGGATGTACCTGCTGCAGAATTAAATTAGCGCTCTTTGCAAAGGCACGCGCCTCTAATCTTCAGATGAAATCTGAGGGGGGGGCGTGCTGGGGGGGAGGGGGGGAGGTGGTGCAAGATAAAAGGCAGACGCTTATCGTTAGTGCTTTAAAATTAATTGAGTTTCCCTTTTGGCAAAGGGTGACAAAAATATAAGCAGGAGAGCAGTGTCTGCGTGCGCGCGTCTCCCGTCTTCCCTTAATTTGAAAGTTCGCTCATTTTAATTTGCCGGGTAATTAAGGCTGCCCGCAACTGGATTTTTTCTCTTTTTTTATTTTTCTTTCTTTTTTTTAATTTAATCCGTTCATAAAGATTTGAATGTCAATTTATCAGTCGTTAATGGTTTTCCGCCCCGAAGCTTGAAGCCGGTCGCTGACGCTGGTCGTGAGCGATAGCGTCGTTGGCAGCGACGGCTTGTCGTCCATTTTTACACTACGTTCCAAACGAAATATCACGGCAGGGATAAATTAACTGAAACGACCGTAATAAACGGAAGGGGGGGGGCTGGGCAGCCGTGTGGATTAGACAAGGTGTCGGCCACCCTCCGCCCCCCCCCTTCGAAGAGCGAGGAGTAGCACACGGAGGCCATTAAAGATCCGGGTTCGAATGACCAATCGGGGTCTCTGGCACCGCCTGTTTTGCAGTTAAATACTCACATGTCGTTAATGGTAAATGGACTGCATTTATATAGCGCTTTTATCCAAAGCGTTTTACAATTGATGCCTCTCATTCGCCAGAGCGGTTAGGGGTTAGGGGTTAGGTGTCTTGCTCAAGGACACTTCGACATGCCCAGGGCGGGGTTTGAACCGGCAACCCTCCGACTGCCAGACAATCGGTTTTACCTCCTGAGCTATGTCGCCCCATAATGGACGTACGTGGTGTTTTCGCACATACTCATTATGCTTATCTTTCTCAGACCCGGCAATTTCATTTCTGTCCCCTGTAGGGGACATGAGTCTCTGGTCTTAACATGAGCATAACATGACATAACATGACATAACATGACATAACATAACATAACATGACATAACATGACATAACATGACATAACATGACATAACATGATGATGAGAACAGGCCATTCAGCCCAACAGTGCTCGGCACATTCCCGACTAAAATCTAAAGAACCATAGAATGTACTGTGCTGAAACTGACTCTACAGGGGATAGCCAGTAAAAATAAAATACCTAATATTTTTACTGTAACATGTTTTGTCATCCAAGACACTTACATAATCTCATTTAAAAAAAACATTTAAATGCTTAAGCTTTTCTTCCTTCAGGTCTCAGGAGGATACACAATGTGTATATGTAAGGCTCTGTCACTATAGTCCAGTATCTGTCAGTATAGCCCACAGTAGCCTAGTTCCCCCCTCCCTGCGACGGCCTGGTCACCACCCCCCCCCCCTCCCCCCCCCCCCAGCGCCTCCTCTCTACTGGGTCCCCAATGGAGGAGTGCCCCCAGGCAGGACAGCAGAGTCCCTCCCCACCCTCTGGTGTGACCTGAAGACCCATCTGTTTCATTCACCCCCCCCCCCCCCCGCCCCCTTTCTCCACCCTGAATCCCATTCCTCTCTTTCCCTTCTTCTCCTATATCTGTCCTATATTTCCCTGCAACAACAAAAAAAAAACACCTCTCTGCCTCCGCTTCCGCACATTAATTCTGGTGATTAAAGGATTACCTATCGCCGGTGTGCTACGGCCCGGCTATTACACTCTCATTAATTGCCGCTCGGAATGAGGGTGATTTAGGAATCTGGGCTTCGGCTCCGGGCGCTAATTGTAAGTCACTCGCCGGATAAGATTAGCCGGCGCCAGCTAAACGCCTAAAATGTAAAACATCGTAACGGCACAGCTCCATCTTGGAAATCGAACCCGCAACCCTCTGGCGTTACAAGCCAAATTCCTTTCCCTAACACGCTGTGCGCCCCCCCTTCCCTGACAATGTGACAATAATCTAATTTAGGGATCTGCTGGAGAAGAGGCAGGCGCGCGCACACACACACACACACACACACACACACTGTTCTCCCAGGGGTTCTGCAGCTGAAGCCTTCGAAACTCGACTCTCTGAGACTACGGCAGGCCCGAGTTCTTCCCAAAATACACAAGCTCTACCCCTCAGGCGGACTTTCCAATTTTATGTCAATTCCATCCAACTATTCCATCCATCCATCCATGCATCCATCCATCGTCTAACCCGCTTACCCCAGGTCTGGGGCGTGGGGGGGTGCTGGAGCCTATCCCAGCATGCATTGGGGCGAGAGACAGGAAGCCACCCTGGACAGGGTTGCCAGTCCATCGCAGGGCACACACACACACCATTCAGGTCTGGCTACTCCTACCCATAATTCCAATCTCCCCCAGCGCAATAAAACAGGAAGTGTGCTCTGCTACTGGAGCTGAAGTCTAGCATTTCTCTATTAGGTACAAGGCAGTGCTTTTTTTATTTCTTAGCTGTCTGGATAAGGGGAAAACATCAGATATGCAAAACGGTCTAACTTACCGTGAAATACATTTTCTGTCATGCCCATCTCCGTGGTTATATTGTAGTAGTCGTATGGTGTTATGGGGTCTCACTTTTATTGCAAACTGGCTTCTATTTTAACGGTTATTTATATTTTAGTTTGCCTTTAAATTAAAACGTCAGCCGCGGCAGCGCAACGTGTGAAGCGCGGTGCTGTTTTACATGGTGTTGAACCTCGGAGCTGGTCGTCCAGAGAGGGCGGTTCGCCAGAACAGAGGCAGAGGGGAATTGTGGGTTTGAAACTGAGGACTTCTTAGAGACGAGTGGGAGTCCAGCGTGTAATTTAATACGAGTTCTGGTCTCTGTCTGCGTCTCCACCAGCCAGCGGCGGGAAGTCGAGGGGTCAGGAAGTAAAAGACCTGCCTCGTGTTCCTTCCTCCCGTGAACTGTGCTGTCATCGCTAACCAATGAGTTCCACCTCCCGGTTGAAGAATTGGGCCAATTAGCGAATCCAGGTGGAACAAAATCCTGGGGAGGAGGGTTTTTCACCTGGATTGTCCACCTCTGCCACCAACTGAAGACATGCAGACAAGCCCTCGCACCACCTACCCCCCCAAACCCCCCATCCGAACCCTCCCACCTGTCCCCTTCCCATCTCCTAAGCTCCTGTGCATGCGTTTCTGCCACCCCTTGAACATTGAGTCACATTGCCCCCCCCGCCACCTTCCTCCATTCCACCCCACTGCACACACCCCCCCCCCCCCTTGCCCCGACCCATGCGGGAACATCTCCAATCCCCACAGAGTCACACCCACCTGAGGAAGTATCCCAAAAACCGGACGGCCCTGTTCCACGCTTAAACTGTCTTCTAGTAAGCTGAACAGACGAAAAATAAAAATTAAAAATTAAAAAAGAAATTATTAACTGAACTTCTGTGTGTTAGGAACTCAGCGGGTACTGAGCACGGACCCGCCCCTCATCTGTCCTCCGCTCGCGTCTAACGCACAGACGTTCAGTTAATAATTTCTGTGGGGGGGTTTTTTTATTTTCTTTTCTTTCGTCCGCTCGGCTCTCCGGAAGACGGTTGAAGCAGCCCCAGGGCGTAGCGTTCCATCTTAATTACACAGCAACGAAGACAAATTAAAAACGAAAGGCACACATTTTGTTTCTCCCCATGTTGTCATTCCATATGAGGATGAGAGCAAGGGGAGCAGTTGTGGTTTTTTTATTTATTTTTTTGGTTGTTTGGTTGTTGTTTTTGTTTTTGTGTTTTTTTGCAATAATAGCTACACTCTCTCTTTCTCCAGATCTTAATGTTAATCTTAATTTCAGTCTTGTCGCTGTAACAGTAAACTATTCTGGGTGGAGGGGTGGGGAACAGAGGGGTAAAAGAACGTACCTAATCTCAGTTCGTTTCTCTGAACCACCCCCTCCAGGACAGTGCGTGTGTGTGTGTGTGGGGGGGGGGGGACTCGGTGGTTTGTGGTGGTAAAATAAATCCGTGGCGTTTTGTGTCGTTGGCCGCTGCGACTGCTGAAATGAAACCTGCGGAAGATTAAAAAAAGAAAAAAAAAAAAGCCCACAAGCCCACAAGTGAATGAGCTGGAAGCAGGGAGGTCTGCCCCCAACAGCTTAAAAAATCAATCCTGCCAGAAACAATCACAGAAATGAATAATCACCAACACTCGCCAAGCACTCGCTCAACCCCTCCCCCCCCCCACATCCCCCACCGCCCATATTCCAGCAATAGTTCGTCCTCTTTCTCTCCCTCCCTCCCCCCACCTTCCCCTTTTTCTCTCTCTTTTTCATATTTCATGTTTTTTTTTTGACCACAATGGCTGATGTTAGGAGCACCAGGCCCAGCCAGTGCTCCATGCTGCCCCCCGGGGGGGGGGGGCGTGGGTGGGGCAGGGCGGCCGAATTCCCGGCGCGCATATCTCAACGAGGACCCGCAACAACGCCAATCACAGCCGGAAGACCCAGAGGAATATGGTGCAACAGAAATACGGGGCGCGTCACAGATTTTCTCCGAATAATTCAGGACGTGAACAGGAGCTGGAATGCGGGGCTTGTCCCGGTACAAAAAGAAGGGATGTGTGGTCATGCCGCTGCCGGGAGCCACTGCTGCCGTCCTGTTCTCCAGAACTTTAAAAGCACGGCCGGACGTGAAGGAGCTGATAATGCACGAGCCCTTACTTTTAAAGCTCCAAGGTGTGATGTCACAAATACGTCATTGGAACGTTCTCAGCCGAACATTCTAACGGTGATGTCACAGTCACGGCCGGTGACCGAGAGCGGTGGAGTTCTAGAACGCTGACTTTAGAATTCTGGGAGAAAAAAAAGAAAAAAAACCTACTCTGAGAACGGCTAATGAGCAGAACTCACACCACCGGCTGCCCCGCGGGGCGTCCTTTGGGGTGGAGACTTGTGGGAAAGGAGGGGAACTAAGGAGAGGAGGAGCGGGGAGCTCCTGCGCTCGGCGCCGCTCGCCCGCCCGCGGGAGGACCGATCGCACGGAGCGCGCCGACGCGGCATCGCGGCGTCGCCCGCAGCAGCCCGCGCCTCGGCCCGAGGCGGTCCCCACCCCCCCCCCCCCCCCCCCCCACCTCTGAAGACCGCCGTCACACCGTGGTTTTCCGCCAATACGCGCGACTTCTGAAGCAAGCGGGGGGGGAGATGAAAGGCTGGGGAGGGGGTAGGGATGGGGGGCGGGGGGGGAGGCGCGTTCTGTTCCCCGACTCTTCTCTCCCGGTGGCGTCGCGTTCTGTGAAATGCAGAAGCTGGGACACGATCACTCACCGCTGAAGAGAGAGGAATTGTACTACATATCGGAACACGCCGCATCCTTTCTGTCACTCGCTGTGCTCACAGTTTGCATATTCCTGCCCTGATTTTCAGTGAGAGAGAGCAGCTCAGCGCTGGCAGTGGGGGGGGGGGGGGGGGGGGGGCGTTTGAGGGGGGCAGAGGGAGAAATGGTATTTCTGCTATTTTATTAATGCTATTTTTGCCTGAAAAAAACTAGCTAGCGCACCTTCTGTCAACAACGCCCAGTTGCTCTTTTCAGTTCAGATTTCACAGAGTCCAGGCATTGTGCGGGAATGCAGACGGAATCTACCGTATGCTGCATTGTGATGTCATAAGGGGTGTGACCTCATTCACAGGCACGCACACCCGAGGCTGATTGGTGGGCGATCATCCAGGGAGTTGCTCTGCTGTCTTTGATAGGCCCACTGTAAGCCTGTTGCTGAGGGACCCCGACAAGCACTATGGCTAAAAGAGCTTGACTTTCTGAAAGCCAGCTGTTCAGTGTGTAGTCCAAGTGCTGCCTGACCAGCCTCCACAAATTTCAGCGTCAAAATGGATAATTTTTTTTATGCAAAAGGGGCTGAACACATGGTGTGTCCAATTCATAAAGGCTATCGGAGGTTCTTACAATCGGCATAAGTTTGCCAGTACTGCACATTTTCTGTCCGAATGGACATCTTTGGGTTAACAGGGAAATTTCATTCCATTATGAGCTGAGTCATGCAAAACTAGAACTGCTTGATTACATTAATGGCACTGAATGTGCCCCCCCCCCCCCCCCCCCACCCCACCACCACATCCAACCCCATTAATTGGCTTTCTGGCTTAATTTAAATCGGCTGTTTCATTGCCCGGACACAAACATTCATAAAATTCCAACCGAGCCGAGTTAACTTTTTAAATTTTTTTTTTTTTAAATCATTCATTCCGAACGGTCGAAGGCGATGAATTGAGATGGAGAGTGGTCCCGCGGAATGCTGCGGCTGCCCGCTTGCCGCGCGTTCCGCCGATCTCGACCGCGGCTCGACGGCTTCCCCTCTTTAGTTCTGCGCCGTTATTCGCGCGCTGAATTAAAATGGATCCCTTCCGCGAATCGACAGGCAGACTGCGAATTTGTGCCACTGAATTAGCGCTGTCTTAACTTTAAAAAAAAGAAAAAAGAAAAAGAAAAAAGAGAATGAGTAAAAAAGAAAAAGCAGCCCTTCGTTTAATTCACCCTTTGTGCACGTTTGGAGATCTGTTTCTGAGATTTAAATAATAATAATGATAATAATAATAATAATAATGAAATTATTATGCTCTGGCAGCTGTGACGAGGAATGCGTGGAGATAAAAGTTGGCAGCGGCCGTCTCATTCCAAAATATCCCGGGATGGCAGAGCTGGCGATGAAGAAATGTCCCGTTCCACCACTAAGAGGAGACGTGTTACTGTGCCCGCGATCTGTGCTAGCAAGCTGGGCGTGGTCGCGCATTTACTTTGCCGCTTCAGTGAATCGCTACTTACTTAAGCCTTTAAGGTGCAAGGTCACAGATACGGTGCGTGACAAGAACGTTCTTAACTGAACACTCTAACGCTGATGTCACAATCACTGCTGGTGACTGAAAGCAGCGGAGTTCTAGAACACTGACTTAGAATTCTGAGAGAAAAAAAAAACATTCCAAAAAAAAAAAAAGACCTTCTCTTCAAAGGGTTAGCATGGCGTGGATAGCGTACCCGTGCTGTTTCCCAGAAAGCAGCAGAAACTGCACTCAGGGTTGTTTCTAAGTAGATCTCCCGGCGCGTCGGTGTGAAAAAGCAGAAATGACGCAGGGGTGGAAGTAATCCTCGTCACGCTGCAGGCAGGTGGCCGGTCAGAGCAGTGATTATCGCGCTCGGGAAGCGGATGCAGAAACAACGCCGGAGGGGTAAAGGGTTTTTCTCCGCCCTTCTCCGTCCACACGCGGAGCGCGCCCGATGCGCGATTGGCTGGCACCGAGACGTCAGGTGGGAAAATCAAAGGTTAGCGAACATCGTGTGGGAAGTGGACGTGGGGGGGGGGGGCTAGCGGACCCCGTCCAATTACGCTTCCAGAAGTTTCTCGTTATTGCCCCGTCCATCATGCCCCCACCCCCCCCCCCCCTTCCAGGGTTTTCACCACAGTGTGTGTTCCTGAAAAAGGCTATTTTGAGAGCCATTTGCTGACCCACACGAGCCGCCTCTCTGCACGTTTCCGTGGAAATATGCAGGTAAATTCAATCTCTGCCACTTCCGCTGAGATTGTGATTTACTGCAACCCATATTAATACTGGTCTTACACAACAAACGTGTACGAAGTGCTCTATCCACTGCATTGCAATCAAAATGCCGGCGTATGTTGCATTTTATGTGGCACAGGTGTACAAGCTGCACATAAAACAGAAAACAGAGTCATGAAACCCCATATTACACATTAAATATGCATATGCAGCATATCGACTATGCATTGGATACTACTCGTTACAACTATACCTACGCTGTCCATTTGTGTGTTGCTAGAAAAGAGTTTGAAGCAAATAACTTTGAAGCCAAGTGTAACTGAACTATTCACCGTCGCTGTGCGTTACCTTCGTTTCTCTGGCCTGTGTAAGATGACCACAGCAGAGATTGCGACTGTTGACAAAACCGTATCCAATTATGCATTTGAAATGCTTTTAACACTGGAACATGCAAGCTGACAAAAAAACCAACTCTCGTATGAAAGAAGAATTTTGCTCTGAAAGGATTTCTGTAAACATATTTTTCGCTTTCACATTATTTGGTCATTTGTGAAAGCATTCCAGTGTAGGAAATAACGAAAGTACTTCAGATCTGACGCAGGCCTGCCGTTTTCCTCTGACGGTGACCTCTGACCTCTGACAGATCAGGCCAGGCAGTGTAGCTGGCTCGTTGGTCTAGGGGTATGATTCTCGCTTCGGGTGCGAGAGGTCCCGGGTTCAAATCCCGGACGAGCCCTGATCTTTTTAAGCGATTGATAATGCGAGTCCCCCAAATACTCTGGCAGTTATAGCAGGAATAAAGCATGCTTTCAGGAAAGAAGAGCAAGAAGCGGGCAATCACATTCCCCGTCTCTTTGTGAAAAAATATGCCCTTGGGCACCAGCGTGGGTCAGAGAAATGTGATGGATATTTAAAACGTGCAGGTTCAATTCCCATGTAGGAAATTGTCATTGTGCCATTCAGCAGGGCACTTAGCCTGAATTACTTCAGGATATCATGATCCTTATCCTTGTAAATGTCGAAATGCAAAAATTCCCTCTCGATAAGTGTCTCATAAAGGTCAGTAATATTCTACTGACCAATCAGATGACTGACGCATTCTTAGCTTTGGAAGGACTGTCTCCCGTGTAAGATGGAACATTCCAAATTCCACGCCTCGTCATAAGCAAATACAGAAAATACAGCACTGCAAACATAACCAAAGTCTCCTGTCAGTAAGACAAACTCTACACGGGAGGAACGTGACAACAGTGGTGTTTAAAAGGAGGGAGTATACGGGGTATTATTGCCGCAAAAATAAATAAATAAATAAATACATAAATAAATAAATAAATATAAGTGATCCACAAACTGTGCAGGTGATGCACAGATAATTGCAGCTGATCGACAAATGAATGCAGCTGGTTTCACGTTTGTGCGTCACCTGTCGCTTGCATCCGTTTGTGGATTTCTGAGACAATCCTCACGGCAGAATTTGGGAAAAAAAAAATTTGAGCACTTTTTTTTTTGTTTTTTAACGTCGGTAAGTCTCTCCGTTTAGCGCGGTAATTCAATGTTGATAAATAAAACAAACAAATCTCCGAACGAATCGAATTGAAGGATGTATTATTCATAACGTTGAATTGTCAGTCTTGTTTAATCCCCCCCCCCCCCCCCCCCCCGTTTGCCGATTCATCAATGATTCCGATGACCTTGCGCGGGAGTCGACTATCCGGGTGACCTACAATAACACCGCTGTGGGCAGTCACGTCAGGGAGCGCTTTGCAAAGGATCATGGGAGAAAATGGCCACAAATGGGCAATTAAAGGGAACTGCTATATTAAAAAAAAAAGTGCGGTTCAGCAAGTAGTACTGCACCGCAGGGCTTCAGAGGGGAAGAGTCTAAAGCGGAGGCTCGACTCTTATGCCTCCCCTAATTCATTTTTTGACTTTTTTTTTTTTCTCAAGGACAGCGGCGTCAATAAAAACAAATAAAATATATATTTTTTAAACGCCGTGGCCTTAGCGCCGCGGTAACAGTCCTGCCGGGCCTGAGTAACCGCTCTGGCCGGGCTCCGCTAATCTTCACGCGCACGCCTGAAACCGCCAAAAAAAACAAAAAAAAACAACAAAAAAAAAAGCGGTTTTGTAGTGCTGTTTCGAAGGGCTGTCCTCTTTTAACCCAGAATGCCTGTTTTTAAGGCAGGTGCCTGCTTTCCGATACACCCTCACTCCCTCTTCAGATGAATAAAAGATGTTTTTGTGTGTGTGTGTGTGTGTGTGTGTGTGTGTGTGTGTGTGTGTGTGTGTGTGTGTGTGTGTGTGTGTGTGTGTGTGTGTGCTCTTCAAGGCTGCTGCTGCTGCTGCTGCTGGAGTGGGCCTTTAGAGAGGCGCTGTATAGCCGGGGCCCCAGGCCCCCTCTGGCGTTCCTGGCGTTATCTCTCTCTCTCTCGCTCAGAGAACACATCTCTCCCGCTCGCTCTGGCTGGTACCGCGTTATCTAACGTTCGGCACTTTCCGCTGACGTGCGTTAATACAGACGTCAGACTCTGCAGACCTGTTCCGCTCCACAGAAAGGGCTTTTTTTATTGTTATTATTATTATTATTATTATAAGGCCCTCCCTCCATGATTTGGTAACATACGTGCATCTGTGTGATTTCTGTATGTGCGTGTTTGTGTGTGTGTGTGTGTGTGTGTGTGTGTGTGAGTATGGGTGTGTGTGCGTGTTTCTGTATGTGTGCGTGTGTGTGTGTATGTGTGTGTGTGTGTGAGTATGGGTGCGTGTGTGTGCGTGTTTCTGTATGTGTGCGTGTGTGTGTGTGCGCCTCTCCGATTGTGCTTATGCATTCAAGTTTGTGTGACAGTTTGTATATTTGCACTTACGTTTGCGGTGTGTACGTGTGTGTATGTCTGTGTGCAGGTGCGCATGTGTGTGTGTGTGTGTGTGAGAGTGTGTGTGTCTGCGTAGCCCTGGACAGACACGTGGGGGGGGGGCTGAGACTTATATCAGCCGACAGAGTGGCGGGGGGGGGGGGGGGGGGAGCAGCATTAGCGTTACGGGCGCGTCGATTAGTGCTATCAGTGCAACGGGGGAGCTGCGCGAGGTCATCCCGGGTCCCTGTGATCGATTTCGTTTAGAGTATCTCTGCCCTCGCTTGGTTCGCCCGGGGGGGGCAGGGTGGTGGGACGGCGCTTAATTTTCGGTCGTTATCTTAGCCACTGAGCTCGTTAAAGGCTGAGCGAACGTAAACATGGCTGTCCCCGTTTTCCTGAAGGCTACCAGGGAAAAAAAAAAGAAGAGAAACAAACAAATAAATGCCTTCTTTATGCCAATACTGATGGGTTGTACTTACATATGAATGTGACACTGATAATGGTTATGTATTGTTACATCAATGCCACACCATCCTTTGTCTGCCTTCAAGGATCTTAAAGCTCTTTACACTATGGGGAGCAATTTATCTCAACCCCCCACCCCCCCATCCCCAACCTTCCACTCTTTTTCAGCGTTTACAGTTGAGCGCGTCCTTCGGGTGAAATACAGCCCGATGTCCGCGTCTCGTTTCCTGAGAGCTCACGCTAAGTGGCTCACGCTAACCCGGGAGGAGAGGGAGCGAATGAGAGGCGGACGGGTCGCTCTCTGACGCGTCTGTAACGGATTCTCTTACGAGGTATCGGGACGCACCCCGATGAAGGATTCTTGCCGTAACGCGTGGGCGTAAGCTGTGTTTTTTTCGTACCCCTGTTGGACAATGCCGTAATAATAAAGGCTTTTTTTAAAAGCAGTTCTGCCATGTCGTCAGGAGCGGCTTGGATCCGTGGCTGGCTTCTGGAAGCAGAATTCGTTTTTTTGTCAGCTCGTGAGAGGTCGCTTGTTGTCGGTTGAGGACAAGCGCTGATTCAGAACACAGGCCAGTGCCTCTGGGCGTTTGGTAGATGGACTGCAGTGTGACATCGTGTGTTTTGGAGGAGAGCGTGTGGCATCATCTGTGCTCTAGCTGATTAACAGAGGATGCAGAGTGGAAAGTGAGCCCTACTTGCCAATGCAGCTGGGACATTTCATAAAATAAAATAAAAATAAAAAAACAGGACTTGCAATAACAAACAAGGGCAAGCTTGGATTTGCTGCCGATTAACTTTATTAGCAGCCAATAATATTAATATTAATAATAATAATAATAATCAGAATCAGAATCAGAATCAGAATCGTATTTAATTGTGACATACATATGTGGTTGTGATTTCATAATAGAAATATAAAAAAGTTAATGCCAATATTCATGTAGGTTTTGTAACCCAAAAGAATAGACAGGCTAAAAGCACTGCACACTGCTGACATCTCTCTCATTTATTTAAGCATGTACGAAGGGTTAACCCCTTTCAGGTGTGAGACCACACATACGCGATTAGAGCGTTCTTGAATGAACATTCTAACGCTGATGTCACAATCACTGCCGCTGACTCAAAGCGGTGGAGTTCTAGAACACTGACCGCTCTTCAAAGGGTTAAATGAATGGCGGCGATGCTAGCGGCGAGCGGCGGCGGCGTTCTTTCTCTTCCCGCTAATTCTGTGCGCTCAGAGTACGAACGTAGAGGGGGAGGGACGCGCGGCAGCCTCTCAACCGCACTGTAAACGCAGGAGACGCTGCGAGGCGTGTTTTCCCTCCGCAGGGTCGAGTCTCCAGCCCGCTGTGGCCTCTCATTACCGCCAAACCCTGCAACCGGGCACGGGTTACAGCGGCCGCCGCGAAACCGCCACGCAGCCGCCGCGTCTGCCGAGCGACTCCGAGCCGGGGCTGCGGACCGGAGCCGACCTAAACGGTAGAGCACGACCCTAAAGCGGGAGAGAGATGGAGGAGGGGGGAGGGAGAGAGAAGGAGAGGGACGGAGAGACGAGAGAAAGAGAGAGAGGGGGGGAGAGGGAGGGAGGGGAGGGAGAGAGGGAGAGGGGAGAGAGGTGGAGAGAGAGGGAGAGAGGAGAGAGAGAGAGAGAGAGAGAGAGAGAGGGGAGAGGAGAGGACAGGAGAGAGAGAGAGAGAGAGAGAGAGAGAGAGAGAGAGGGGAGAGGAGAGAGGAGAGAGGAGAGAGAGGGGAGAGAGAGAGAGGGAGAGAGAGAGAGAGAGAGGGGGGAGAGAGAGGGGGAGAGGAGAGAGAGAGAGAGAGAGAGAGGGGGAGAGAGAGAGAGAGAGGGGGGAGAGAGAGAGAGAGAGGAGAGAGAGGAGGGGGAGAGAGAGAGGGAGAGAGAGAGAGAGAGAGAGAGAGAGAGGGGGAGAAAACGAGGAAAAAAAGAAAAACGATAGCCGAGGCAGATCCACTGGCCCTGCCGCAGTTGCCAGCTCATTCATCAGAGCTTCTCTGTACTGCCTCGTCGCAATACACTGGGATGTGTTACAAAATAACCTAAATTATTAGGTCTCTCTCTCTCTCTCCCTCCAATATTCTTCTCCTATCCTGGGTACATTTTCTTATTTGGCCAAGATATTAAAGCCAGGGCTGCGGTCAGAGTCTCTATCTCTCTCTCTCTCTTTCTCACTTTCTCTTTCTCCGTCTCTCTCACACACAAGCACACACACACACAGAGAACCAGGAAAATGTACAGCTAAATTCACCGCATTCAAAATGGCTGTTTTTTGGGTTGATGTGTGAAATTGAGATCCAGATCTTTGTGGAGGCCTGAATCCCCAGAATCTGGATCCTAGAATTTGCACTGTACTGTATTTTGTACTGTAATGTGTAAATTTGTCCTGTAATTTATAGCAGATTTGAAAATTACATTCAAGGGTAAAATAGTGTGGGGCCAATCCTTAATTGAGCTGATCAAAAAATTGCTCCGCACCGCTGCTCTGACAACTGCTCTGACCACTGTTCCACACCGCTGCTCAGATCACTGCTCCACACTGCTGCTCTAACCACTGCTCCACACTGCTGCTCTAACCACTGCTCCACACTGCTGCTCTAAACACTGCTCCATGCTGCTGCTCTAACCACTGTTCCACACCGCTGCTCTGAGCACTGCTCCACACTGCTGCTCTAAACACTGCTCCACACTGCTGCTCTAACCACTGCTCCACACTGCTGCTCTAAACACTGCTCCATGCTGCTGCTCTGACCACTGATCCACACTGCTGCTCTGAGCACTGCTCCACACTGCTGCTCTAACCACTGTTCTACACTGCTGCTCTGACTGCTGCTCCACACTGCTGCTCTAACCACTGCTCCACACTGCTGCTCTAAACACTGCTCCATGCTGCTGCTCTGACTGCTGCTCCACACTGCTGCTCTAACCACTGCTCCACACTGCTGCTCTAAACACTGCTCCATGCTGCTGCTCTAACCACTGCTCCACACTGCTGCTCTGAGCACTGCTCCACACTGCTGCTCTAAACACTGTTCTACACTGCTGCTGACTGCTGCTCCACACTGCTGCTCTTAGCACTGCTCCATGCTGCTGCTCTAACCACTGCTCCACACTGCTGCTCTAACCACTGCTCCACACTGCTGCTCTAACCACTGCTCCACACTGCTGCTCTAAACACTGCTCCATGCTGCTGCTCTTAGCTACCGAAAGAAGCTTTTATGCTGCCTCACGTTTTCACACGGACCTGATCAGAGCGAAGAAGAAAGAAACGCCGTCTGCCGATGAATTGGTGCGCGCTCTGCTACAGCAGCTCTGTCTTTAATGAGGTCTCTGGGAAATATTTATCACGTTCTAATTTCCAGTCCATGCAACTTAATCTGCCTGATGCGGTGTCAAGATGGATTGAATCATTAACGGGGGGGAAAAAAAAAATTATGAAAATAATGAAGTGGTCATCGGTGTAAGCATTACAGTGCCCCTGTGCACAATGCAAGCATAGAGAGAAACCATTTCAGATGTAACCATTCACCATGGCAACGAGGGGGAGGGGCCAGCTAAATTATTACCGATTATGATGACTAGGGGAGGAGGCTCAAAGGCTAAAAATCTCCATGGAGACCAAAGGCCAAGGCAAACAAGGCAAAGCAGGGGATAGCACATAGAACAAGAATGTCTTGGGTTCGAATCCCGGCCGGGGCATTTCTGTGTGGAGTTTCCGTGTTCTGTATGTGCCGGTGTTGATTAGGGTAATTGGGGGGGAGGGGTGTTATTAGCAGGGTGTTTCTGTAAAAGAGCATGTGTCCTTAGTCAACCTACACTGTACGAATAAAGGTTAATAAATAACTAATCACACCTATCTATTTTTTTAATGTTTTTTCATTTTTATTTAATGGAGGCAGCCATTGGTATTGTAGTTGAGGCCACTGTGGCATGTATAAAACGAAGAAAATTCACTGTGTTGCACCTTGTATCAGCAATGAAATAATTCTCCAAGACACAAGCATTGCTTCATAAAATACTTTTCAGTCCAATAAGAAGTTTTTTTCATCTGGAAGAGAAAAAAAAAAGCTTGAATTGTTTGGAGACCTTTGCAAGACACTCAGGGCTTGTAAAATGTTAAATATTTCAGCGCTCTCTTAGCCAGGGTTACATTTACAAGCGAACAAAAAAAAAAAAGATAAAAAAAACTCCTTCGAAAAATCTCCCACACTGAAAAGACACTTTCTTTTTCTGCCCTTCCAACCTTTTGCTTGCCACTTCAATGGCAACAGGCCAGAATGGAAATTGCAATATTCAAATGCAACAGCCTTGATTGAATTCCTCAAAATCAATCTTCTTCCCTGCTTGACAATCCACTTCAGGCTTTTTATGGCAATATTTTTTTTAATGGATACACAAAATAACAAAATAACAGTGATCCTACCCCCCTCCATTTACTGTGAGACCTTTACCGTGCAATGTTCGCTTTGTGTCTTAATTCAGTTGAACACTCTGCAAGATTCTCTTTCAGTTGACACAATAATGCATTCTTCTGTCAGAAAGATTGCAACGTTTGTGCAATTTTTATTTATTTTTTTGGGTGGGGAGGGGCGTTAAGGGGTGGGGTAGTTGGAGGGGGAAGGTGCACCAGTAAAGGGGGGGGGGGGGGGGGTGTCCGCCTCCACCGGAGATTAAAACGCTCCAGTTTGGCCGTGGAGTTGTGGCTGTGCTGACGGGGCAGAGTTTTCCTGATCGCTTTTTATATTATTTATGACCTTCTGCGCGGGTCATATTTGTTTCTCCGCTGGCCCTCTGGCCCTAGAGCTTAGAAGGGGAGGAGGGCTGGGGCAGGGGGGGGGGGGGGGGGGGGGTCAGTTCAGGTGGACTTTGAGAGGGACTCAGTTCATCCTGGTTTTGATAGCCATAATTCATAGCCGTAACTCTAAGTCGTATTCGCCCGGGTCCAGTACACCTAGAGACTGTAGATTAACACACACAAGCCTCATTTGTGTCCTGCTCAAGTAAGCACTACTCTGTCCACCCCCCTGCCCGCCCTGCCCCTCCCCTCCCCTCCCCTCCCCCACTCGAAACACGGACCAATCAGACGTAGGCCCTGCTGCTCTAACTCTGACACACGATAGGCCAGTTTGCTCTGCGACGGGCCTGCTTGCTGGAGGGGACTACAGTATCCCTGCAGGACATGGCTGTTGGGCGCAGGATATGCGGACGTAGCGGGGTCATTGCTGCGGGCCACTGAAGCCATTTATTATTGCTGATGAGGGGAGGGAGAGAGAGGGACGGAAGCACGCTCAACGCGTTTAAGTCTGCACTGGAGCCTCAGCGAGCATCACGCTCCTCTGCTAACATCGCCATTAATGACTGAGCATCCTGCTGCACAGAATCCCACTCATCTGCTAACATCGCCATTAATGACTGAGCATCCTGCTGCACAGAATCCCACTCATCTGCTAACATCGCCATTAATGACTGAGCATCCTGCTGCACAGAATCCCACTCATCTGCTAACATCGCCATTAATGACTGAGCATCCTGCTGCACAGAATCCCACTCATCTGCTAACATCGCCATTAATGACTGAGCATCCTGCTACACAGAATCCCACTCATCTGCTAACATCGCCATTAATGACTGACATCCTGCTGCACAGAATCCCACTCATCTGCTAACATCGCCATTAATGACTGAGCATCTGCTCCCACAGAATCCCACTAAATCTGCTAACATCGCCATTAATGACTGAGCATCCTGCTGCACAGAATCCCACTCATCTGCTAACATCGCCATTAATGACTGAGCATCCTACATCACAGAATCCCACTCATCTGCTACCATTGCTATTCATGACTGAGCATCCTGCTGCACAGAATCCCACTCATCTGCTAACATCGCCATTAATGACTGAGCATCCTGCTGCACAGAATCCCACTCATCTGCTACCATCGCCATTAATTACTGACCATCCTGCTGCACAGCATCCTACTCATCCACTAACATCACTATTAATGACTAAGAATCTTGTGCCACAGAGAGAGAGAGGGAGAGAAACAGAGAGAGAGAAAGGGAGAGAGAGATGAGAGGGAGAGAGAAAGAGAGGGAGTGAGGGAGAGAGAGATGGAAAGGGAGAGATCAAGAGGGAGAGAGAGGGGGAAGAGAGAGCGAGAGAAAGAGAGGGGGAAGAGAGAGAGAGAGAAAGAGAGAGATAGAGAGAGAGAGACAGGGAGGGAGGGAGAGAGAGAGAGAGAGAGTTAAAAGTCTGTGTAGGGTGGAATCAGCAGTGCTTTGCAGACCTCCTCTCTCTCTGCTGTTTCATGCTTGTTAGCTGGGCTTAGCGATCACAGGCAGACCCCGCTGCTCTGTGTTCTGCTCTGAGCCAGCAGGGGAGATTAATGTCTTCCTCACTGAACCGGAGTCGCTGAGATAAAGCACAGGAGCCCCCCCCCTGCCCCCCACCCTCCAATCTATCCAGCTATCCAGAACCTGAGCGAATTTCACCCAAGAACAGCCAGGCTCGTTAGCCAGAACCTCCTTCCTGTGAGTTCACCAGGTCTTAAAACCAGGGTACTCCCCCAGGGATGATTCTGGGCCCCATGAACAGGTCTCACATTGGGGTCCCACCACCCCAGGCCACCCCCATCCCTGCACAATTTACAGCAAAAACTTTTTGAGGGCCCCCTGTCAGTCCCTTGTTTAGGGCCCTTGGAATAGCCCTAAATCAACCCCCCCCCCCACACCACACACACACACACACACACACACACAGCCCATACGACACACACCTGGGACTGCGGGCATGTTCAGGTGCACGCTTTGAGCCTTAACGTTCCGTGTTCCACACCCGCTCTGCTCCCAGGCAGGTGAGAAATCCGCTGCTCGCGAAAAAGAAAACTCCCGTCATCCCATCCCGTCCGACGCGTCTGCTGTCCGCTCCGCTCTCTGCGACCCTGCTGAACTACCCAGGGCTGTGCGACAGGACAGCCCGCACGTGGTCAAGCATTCTTCACAACACAACAGCGCTTCTATCGTTTCAACCCCAAAAAAAACAAAAGCTAGTTTTCTGCTGGAGCGGGCCCGCTTTCATCAAAAATTAACTTTTATAGCTCTTTTTTTTTCCTCCAGCATGCTCCAACCCTGCCCTATTGTAGGTCTGTAGAAACCATGTCCAGCTCATAACATTGCAGATGCGAAAAGGTTGTTGATGTTTAATAAATAATGCTAAAAGGAATAAAAGTGGGAATGGGGGGAAAAGGGAAGACAGTATATAGCTTCTTCTTTTTTTACAGTTTAAAATTAGATTTATGCTTCATGTAGTTGTTTCCTCTTCAAAAGTACGACACCCAAAACTACAGCTTACCCGCTGCATTGCAATTAGGTTCAGATTAAATTTTTAAAACTTACCACAACCTTCCAAAGAAAACCTGCTTTAAGAACGTAAGCGCTGAGAGGGATAAAGAACAATCCGTAGCCCTGAGCACTGCTCCACAAATTAACGTCTAATCGCTTGTAATCAGTAATAATTAAATGTCTAATTGATATTCAGGTGCTGAAAAAAGGGATTAGTGTACAGGATTGCTCAACAGGTGGCTTCTTTGTGGGGTTGTAACTAGAATGCAGGCCTCGGGGGGGGGGGGGGGGGACTGCATTAACCCTTTAAGGCTTTAGATCACAAATATGTGGTTAGAATGTTCTCGACTGAACGTTCTAATGCTGATGTAATAATCACTACTGGTGACTGAAAGCAACACTGACTCGCACACTCTGCTTGTGTGTGCGACTTCATGTTTTTGTGTGTGTGTGTGTGTGTGTGTGTGTGTGTGCGTGTGAGTGTGTGTGTGTGTGTGTGCTCTCGTGTGCAGTAAGCCGTGGTCTCAGGTTGTTAAAGGTGTGTGTGTGTGTGTGTGTGTGTGTGAGTGTGTGTGTGTGTGCAGGCGTGTATGTGTGCGTGTGAGTGTGTGTGTGTGTGTGTGTGTGTGTGTGAGTGCGAGTGTGTGTGTGCTCTCGTGCGCAGTAAGCCGTGGGGTCAGGTTGTTAAAGGCTCCCTCCTGGGACAGCTCCCGGCGTGCAGCTCTGTGGACGCGGGCGACAGTAATACCCGCTGAATTATGCACGAGGCGCTGCATTATGGATGTGCCGTCTCGGAACCCCGCTGGGACGCCCCACAAGGCACCGCTGTTTGGGGGACAGAGTGTGTGACACCCCCCCCCTCAGAAACACGCCCCCTTCCCCACTGCTCCAAAACGTCAGGGCGGGGTTGGAGGAATGATCACCTTTCAGAGACTGAGGTAACACCCCCCCCCCCCACCCCCTCAACCAGGGTCCTCCACAACAGCAGGGGGTGCTAACGTTGCTCATTCCTGCACTTCCCTTTCATTTCGAGTGCAGGAACTGCAGGCGTGTCCAACCATGTTCTCACGTTAAAAATAGAAATCGAAGAGATGGAAACTGGCAGTCAGCGATTGAAATATCATCCGCCCCCAAGCACTTGATAATAATGACAGGCATAGGTCAGTAGTCTTCGTTTAGCTGAAAGAAAAAACAAAAAAAAACTGTTATATTTTGGTAAAAAATATTCCACCCACCCAATTTTCTCTGCCAAGGTGAACAAATCACGCTATTTCTAGCTATGTTTTTGCTATTTTTACATTCCTATTTCAACCGCATGACGTTCTTCTCGCTCTGAATATGGAATTTTCTTTATATTTTTTTCTTCTTTCAAGTCGAGATTTGACGCCATTATGCTTCTTTGTGACTGTTTTAGCCTCAACACAATGGCGGCGCGCTGCCGCTCCAGGATCCTTCCCACTAGCGGGTCGTCCGCCGAGAGTCCTCAAATCGTTTTATCGTCACGTCCCTCGCTCCGGCGCGGCTGGCTTTCGTGGAAGTGCTTTGAGCTGATTTATTATTCATTAGAATATTTTTTTTGCAAGAGAGAGAGTACAGTGTCATATAATCTGTCAGAAATTACAGAAAGCATTTTCTTTTTTTTCTCTTATTTTTTTACTTTGATCATGTTCTTGTGCCTAGAAAGGTTTTCATTTTCCAGCAAAGCATCCCGAGACAGCTGGCCTGTTTTTCCTTTTGGATTTTTTCTTCTTTTTTTTTCTTTTTCTTTTTTGTAAATTATTTTTATTATTAGAATGTTTGACGACATGAAAAAATCCAGTCATCCCATGTAGACACGTCATTTTGCGAATTGTCTAGAGAATATGCAGCTCTGTGTTTAGCCTGAATTAGGACACCAAGAGCCTTTACTTGTAGCATCTGATCTAGCAAGTTGTCACGCGCATTGGCAACTGTATTCAATGAATAAATAATTGCTGACATCAATACAAAAGTCACATTTAGAAGATTTCTATCTGTAACCTCCCCCCATCAATTTCTCCTCTCTTGTTCTGGTGACAGAACTGTGTCTGAAATGCATCCTTTAGCTTTATTTTTTTTAATCCTTGTTTTGTTTTTTTTGTTTTTTTGTTTAAGTCAGTGTTCTAGAACTCCACCTCTTTCACTTACCAGTAATGACTGTTACATCAGCATGTTCAGAAGGAAAAGTGTCCATGGCCTGGCCACTGTGGGACCTGTACTACTGGGCGGCAGGGCCTAGGATTTTGTTGGCCCTAAGAAAATCTGTCCGGGGGGGTGCTGTTGGATTCTGTCGAGCGGGAGGGGGGGGGAAGTGGGGGGAGAAGCCTGCTGCTGCTGGATTCTGTGGAGCTGGAGGAGGGGGCGGTCACTTAGTAAAATCCTTCTTACATTAAAATAATTTATACCATAAGTTCTGCAATAGGGGATGAATAACGTTATTACGAAAATAACCTTATTTACCATATATAAACGTTGGATTGTGTGGCCCCCTCTCGTGGTCGTGTGGCCCCCCCTAGCGGTTGTGGCCCTAAACAACCGCATAGAGCGTTTATGCCACGGGCCAGCCCTGCTGGGGCGGGGTGGGGGGTGGGGGATCAGAACAGAGAGGGGCGACACTGTGCTCGGGACAAGCGACCATGCAGGAAGGGGGGCAGCCAGACGCCCCGTGGTTGGGAAGCGGACAGATTTGGACAGCATTCCCATTTTTTTGCGATAGATTTATCTATGAGGCAAAAGCCACAAGCTAGCCCCCCCACCCCACCCCCAACCCCAACAGCCCCCCCTGCATGTGAAAGCATGTGTGGGATACCATACCACGCACAATCCTCTGAAGTGATTTACACAAAACCTTAATTTTTTAATTAATGGTTGGATTCTGACAGATAGAGTACTAGATTCGACCTTTGCCAATAGCCAGCAGTGCCAACTTTGCAACAACAACAACAAAATTTTGCGGTATTTTCATTTTTAAAACTATTTGAAAACAGAGATTACCATAAAGATGAAACACACAAGTGCATGCCTTGCACAATAGGATGAACTGAGTTTTTATTATTATTATTTATTTGCATCTGCAAACATGCTCAGTGTGTGTGAGTAAACCCTTTCTCAACAACGGAAGAAGCTGTCATGATCTCGCATCATTAGCTGTTCATTGAAACATACTTTTCTCCTGAATAAATAGGAATCATGTCTTACTGAATAAAGATGAAAACATCTCTTAGGCTAATAAACAAAAGATTTCTGCTATTCACCACAGAGAAATTGGGCTATATGGATAGTAGACCATGCTCTAATTGGCTTTAGCCTGCAGTGATGAACATGGCATTTAACCGCAAGTCCATGAAGCAACAACTACTTGCTGATCGTGTGGGTTCAGCTGCAGTGTGCTTCAGCTGGAATCCACGCCGCCGGGGTTAATCCCCTTCCCCACAGATCTGCATTGCAACTGGAACCGCCATCCGGATCTTTGAAGTGAGGATTAGCTGTTCCAGTTGTGATGCAGTTCTAGCGGTCCGGAGGCTGAAAACCTGAGGGTTTTAAACCACAGCTAAGCACAGTGCAATAGAACCCATCAAGCTCACCATCGGGCCCGTTCTGGTTTTTTTGCTTGAATTCGGCCTGTTTTATAACATACTTAGTGGCTCAGGGGTAGAGCTCCCGCCTGCCACGCTGGGGACCGGGGTTCGTATCGTGGCCAATGCCCCCAAAAACCCGGCAAGCCAGCGCCATTCTTAGTGCCGGTCCCAAGCCCGGATAAAACGGGTGTGTTGCGTCAGAAAAGGCATTCGGCGTAAAAACATATGCCAAGTCAAATATGGGGCGACATAGCTCAGGAGGTAAGAGCGACTGTCTGGCAGTCAGAGGGTTGCCGGTTCAAACCCCGCCCTGGGCGTGTCGAAGTGGCCTTGAGCAAGACACCCAACCCCTAACTGCTCTGGCAAATGAGAGGCATCAATTGTAAGGCGCTTTGGATAAAAGCGCTATATAAATGCAGTCCATTTACCAAATATGCGAAACATGAAATCTGATCTGCTGTGGAAATCTGACCCCTAATAGAAACAGCCAAAAGAAAATGGCTGTGCCCAGGTCGTTACTTATAACAGGCAACCACCAGTTTTACGGCTGTCCTTTCACTGGCAGTGAAACTTCACGGGACTGAAGTCGACGGCCGCTGGTTTTGATATTGAATGTCTCGTAAGTTTTAATGTATGTTGACCAAGAATGTTGACTTCCTTTCTAATCAGGCAGGAGAATTTCATTTCAATACTCGGACGTCTCCACACAAAGCACGCCTGCATAGCTCACCGTACTGAAGGAAAAACTTCACCACTTGAAAAATATTTTCTTAAACTTTCTAGATGAGGGTATTTGGAGGCTTTATTCAGTGTTACACCCCCCGAAACTGAATAAAAATGAACCTCTGCAATGCTAGAGCCTGTTGTTGGCGGTTTTATGAGATGTTTTTCAATGACTTTTTTTTTATAACCAAAAAAAAAAGTGTGGGAAAAAAACCAGCATTTTTTCGAAACCGTCTATCTTATTCACGTGTTTTGGAGGATTTATATGGAACTTGGCAGAGTGACACGCTGAGGTCAATAGATACTGACAGGTGATGCACAGCAGGATGTGTGGCTTCGGCAAACAGACACTTTTTTAAATAAAATAACTGACAATCCGATGCGGCAGAGTAAACCAGCGCGGTAAACTGGAAGCCTGCGTTAAGCAGATTGACGTACAGCAAACGAGCAGAAGGACCGGGCACCTCTGGCTGATTTATTGTGTATTTCCGGAGCTGGAATGTGCAAGTCGTAATGGATTTTCGGTCAAAACAAGTGACCAAGAGGAAATTCAATGGACCTGGCCCATTACCCTCAATAAATCCTCCACCTTTTGTGTGTTTTTGAGATCCTGTATATATATATATATATTTAGGTGGGTGCTACACATTGGTGGTGGGTGAGGTGAGTTCCCCTTCATCGCTGCAAAGCATTCGGAAAAGTGCTATATAAATGCAAGGATATTTATTTATTTATTTATTTATTTATGTGTGTGTGTGTGTGTGTGTGTGTGTGTGTGTATATATATATATATAATATTTTTTTTTTACCGAATATTGGATGCCTAAACACCCTTGACATTTTGGCTCCTAAATAAACAGTCACTTCATAAACGAAGGCCTCCCTCATGGCGCGTAATATTGAATGCAATCTCCAGGTCACGTCAGACTAATTCTTGACATTTTCAAAAATAAATAAATAACAACTTTTCCGTCCCCCGTTTGGCACCGGCCGTTCTTCAAGTGAGGTGGTCTATATCCACGGAAACGCGAGCCCTTTCTGCGAAGGGAACATTTTGTTTCACAAAATCATCCACCGTGGAAAAAAATGTAATTAATGGGGGAAAATAAGATGCATTGTTGTGGTGTTGTGCGTGGCTGGTAGCCAATGAATGACATTTAATTTAAATAACACTTCAGACAGGAGAGTTATGGAAGTACCTGCATGAGCAGAAGCCATTACGCACGCTATTCTAATAGCACTTGGTTGTCAAAAAAAAAAAAAAAAAAAAAAAGGAAAAAGAAAAAAAATTGTCTGGTACCGGAAAACGTGAAAAAAAACTCATTAGCGGGGACTTTAGTTGTTCTCTTGTTTTTGTTTTTTAATCCTTTACCCACTCCCCCCTTTTCTTTCTCTCTTTTATTTTTTGTAAAACGCTCTGTAGAACTATCCAAGCATAGTTCCAATTTCCTGGAGTGTGACAGGCGGGAGAAGGTTAGCCTTTCAGGCGCTAATGGACCAGCGCTACAGCGCCGGGCCCAGTCCCTGCCGCCACTGTTCCTTTCTTCTCCCGCTAATTTTCTTTTTCTTTTGTTTTGTTTCTCTCCTTTCTTCAGTGAGGCCTTTTATTAGCACCTGAGACGGGCGGGTGTGGGGGCGCGGGGGGGGAGGTGCGCTGTCTCTGAAAGTCTTCCGTACTAAAAAGGTTAAAGGTTAACTGATGGCGGGAACAGGGCGGAGACCTCGGCCTCCCGCTCCTTCACGGATCGCCGAGCTGTCCTTTTCAATAAAAAATAAAACGGCTTTTTTTCCTTTTTTTGTCCTTTTTTTTTAATGCAAATGGAGGTGAAAAAAAAGGATGTCATGTTTTCTGGGAGACATTTCAGACAGAATCCCAACTCTTCCTACCCCCCCCTTCCCCCCGCCACTTCAACAGGTTTGAGGAAAAAATAAATAAACATAGTTTAAAAAATAAAAAAAACGACAACAAAGAAAAACATGAAGCTCCGAGCTGCAAGTGGCCATGAGCCTTGCAGAGCCCAACAGCTGTGGCTGAGGGTACAGCTGGAGGTCATGTTTAAGAAATTAGGCAGATAATTAATTATTCATGAATGAGTGACTGCTGCTTAAATTTAAAACGAAAGCCATGCTTAAGGAAGGCAGTGATGTTCGTCACAATGGGCACAGCTGGGCGTGGCCAGGTGTGACTGGGCGTGGCCAGGTGTGACTGGGCATGGCCAGGTGTGACTGGGCATGGCCAGGTGTGGCCAGGTGTGACTGGGTGTGGCCAGGTGTGGCCGGGCATGGTCAGGTGTGACTGGGTGCGGCCAGGTGTGGCTGGGTGTGGCCAGGTATGGCTGGGTGTGGTCAGGTATGGCTGGGTGTGGCCAGGTGTGACTGGGCGTGGCCAGGTATGGCTGGGTGTGGCCAGGTGTGACTGGGCATGGCCAGATGTGACTGGGCGTGGTCAGGTGTGGCTGAATGTGGCCAGACGTGACTGGGCATGGCCAGGTGTGACTGGGCGTGGCCAGGTATGGCTGGGCGTGGCCAGATGTGACTGGGCATGGCCAGATGTGACTGGGCGTGGTCAGGTGTGGCTGAATGTGGCCAGACATGACTGGGCATGGCCAGGTATGGCTGGGCGTGGCCAGGAACCCACAGCGATTGGCCCACAGTTTGTGTACACCCCAGGCCCAAGGGTGATGAATGGCCCAGCGCTGTGAAATGCTGTTTATTCGTCAGGGAAATCAAGTTTGGCATTTCACATTTGAACAACACGCTTCTACAAATACCTACAGACTGGAGAACGAAAGAATAAAAGACCAAAAGAAAGCAACTCCTTAGCCTCCCAGAGTGCCCCATAATTCTGTGTGTGTGCGTGCCTGTTTGTGTGTGTGTGTGTGTGCGTGCGTGTTTGTGTGTGTGTGTGTGTGCCTGTGTGTGTGCGCATGTGTAGTATAAGGAGTTGGTCTTGTAACCTAAAGGTCACAGGCTCGATTCCCCAGTAGGGCACTGCCGTTGTACCCTTGAGCAAGGTACTTAACCTGCATTGCTTCAGTATGTATCCAGCTGTATAAATGGATACAATGTAAATGCTATGTAAAAAGTTGTGTAAGTCACTCTGGATAAGAGCATCTGCTAAACACCTGTAATGTAATGAAATGTAATGGAAGTAAGAGGAGAAAATGTGGCCTCTTTAGAACTGGATAGACTAGACCAGGGCTACTCCGTGGAGTGTGTGGAATTTTACTTTGACCTGAGCAGCGGTGACAATCAACAACCAATTCGGTCTGGAGACACCCGGCGAGGAGAGTTAACTGTGTAATCAACCGCTTTCATTGATCTAGTAACTTCTGAGTAATAACGAAAACCAGCAGATCCTGTGTGCCTGCAGGAACAAGGCTGTCTCCAGCATCCAGGCCGTCTGAAATTCATTACTCTGTTCTTCCTACTAGCTTTCTTTTTCCTCCTCTTCTCCTCTCTGTCCTCTATTGTCTTTCCTCCTACTCCCCATTTTACTTTTTTTCTCTGTTCTAATTCACTTAGCTCAAAACACAATAAATACACAGCGGCAAGACACAGAACCCGCTGAAAATTATATTTGTCTGAGTTGGGTCGGAGACTGTGTTTTTATCCCTTTTAAAATGCTTTTAAATTCATTTCTACTAATAAATAAATATAAAGCATTGTTTTATTCGTGTATAAGCAAGAAAGCAAGCAAGCAAACAAACAATCAAGTGAAGTAAGTAAGCAAAGCAAGTACATAAGTAACTGAGTAAGTAAGAAAGTACGTAAGTAAGCAAGTATATTTCCCTGTAATTAGGAGGAGAGTCCATGCCAACACAAGTGCAGCCAAGCAGCGAAAACTGGTGGAATTGGTCTTGCTGGACCGAGGAGAACAGTTATTCAAACACATAACCATCCTCTTCATCCTGGACCGTTACCCGTCCGACCTGAGTCAGCATATTATTTACGGCGACTCGTAAAAATATTTAATTCCGCATAGCTGGCACGTTACTGCACATGAGCAACAGATCATAAGCAATTGCCCTCAGCTATTCGATGGCGTACACAGATGTGTTCCACACACGCATCGCTGACTCCCTGATCATGTGACCAGGCGTATTCCTCGTCAGGCATCACTGAAGGTGTAAAATTAGAGATTTATGCGAGTCACAAACACAGACAAATAACACTCATCTGCACGTAGGCATTTAAAAGGTGCGCATGCGCATCTGCCATTTCCCAATCTTTTTTTCGGTCCAGCGTTGAGGATGCCTGGCCCCACTGGAGTCTTTTCTTCTTGTAAACGGCACACGGTGAGGGCTTTTTTTAACGGACATGCACCCTTTTAGATCAGCGGATCACACTTGTCATTTCAGTGTAGTCCGGGGGGGGGACTGGCTGATGAGAGCCGACACACTGACCCAGACCCCCCACCGTTTCCCATCATGCCCCAGCTCCCGATGATGTAATCACAACGGACAGGGAAACCCAGAGGGCCGGCGGGCTGGCGGATGGAGAGGGGGAGAGGTGGAGGGAGGGAGAGCAAGCCCCCGTCAGGAAGAGTGCGGAAAGATAGTTTGGACCTTCCCTTTATTCGTATGCCAGGATCACAGCACAGTGGGGGGGTTGGGGGGGGGGGGGGGGGGGGGGGGTGATGGGGTGTTATGAATTAGTCAGCTTTGACATGTCATTCACGCTGCTTCCAATGTCCTGTCTCTTCTCACGCACGGAAAACTCAGGAGAAACGTTCGCCTAGTCATTAATAATTATTAAGCGCTACTATTATTTATAAGTGACAGTAAGAGCGAACATTGCAGAAAAAGTGGGAGAAATTCAAATGAGACCACGTTGCATGCATTTCACCGACCTATGCCATGACAGTGCGTGCCAACACTCACTCCTACATACATGGCATGCTCTACATGGCCAGAAGTATGTGGACACCTGATGTCCAGCATCTCATACAAAATTATGGCCATTATTGTGGAGTTGGTCCACCCTTTGCTTTTATAACAACCTCCACTCTTCTGGGATGGCTTTTTACTCGATGTTGGAGCTTTGCTGCGGGGACTTTCTTCACACTCAGCCACAAGTGCATTAGTGAGGGCAGGCAACGATTGGGCAATTAGGCCTGGCTCGCAGCTGGCTTTCCAATTAATCTCAAAGGTGTTGGATGGGGTTGAGGTCCGGGTTCTGTGCAGGCCTGTCATGTTTTTTCACACTGTTCTCGGAAAAACCATTTCTATACGGACCTCGCAGTCTGCCTGAGAGCATTGTCATGCTAAAACAGGAAAGGGCCTTCCCCAAACTGTTGGGGAAGGACAGAATCATCTAGAATGTGACTGCATGCTGTGGCATTAAGATTTGCCTTCACTGGAACGAAGGGGTCTAGCCCAAACCATGAAGAACAGCCCCACTCCAAGGGGTCTGGTCATATAGCATAAATCGAATTGGAGTACGGGACACAAATTGGGACAAACAGTGCCTGTGTATTGTCTATAGTGGTAACACAAGGAAGGAGCAGAAATGGATCCAGCTCATCCCAGATCAAGTTTATGTTTACTGACTGCGTGTCTTCACTTTTAATAACAAAGACCACAATGGAAATAAGACATTATTATGTTTGTCCCGGACAATTTTTTATGCAAGAGTCTTTTGAGTCACGCTTTCATAATTGTCCAATTAACAACACTAATAATATTTACGTATGTTTTGATATGAGGGTTGTATCAATGTTTAGTTCTCCCAAAAGCATTATGAAGGCCCACTTCGAGTAAAATATGAACAGAACATGCACCAATCACATCTTTTATAGTTTTAATACTTTCTATACGTTTTACGTTAAACGTTATAAAATTTATAGAACTAATAAAAGTACGAAAGATAGGGTCATCATGAATTCCCTTCATTAAACAGCAAGCTCTCGGTTCGTTTCTCTTTTGTAATGCAGTGGGATCACACCGGTTCTATAACCCCTCGAAAAGGATATGTTGAGGGTTACTTTCAGCACATATTATTTGTAAAAATTTACTTTGTTTGTGTTACAAAGGGAGACTTTTTAACGCAGACTGTGTTGAAAGTAACACGTGTTGTTCTGAACTAGACATGGAGATGCGTTTTAAAAAAAGACTTCATTGTTTTTATCACATTTTTTTTTAGTGTGCCCTTCAACTTTTCCCTTAAAAAAAAACACAAAAAAAGTTTTATTGTAAAGCGGTTTCTCAGAGGTTGTCGTGCTGTTTTTAATCAAATGCTGTGCCTGTGGCTTAGCAGAAAGACTTTTTCTCAGTCTCGGTACATAACAAATTTGCGCCTAGCATGAACCGTTTGTGTGTGTGCGTGCGTGTGTGTGTGTGTGTGTGCACGCACGTGTGTGTGTGCGTGTGTGCGTGTGTGTGCGCGCGTGTGTGTGTGTGTGTGTGTGTGCGTGTGCGTGTGTGTGTGTATGCGTGTGTGTGTGTGCATGCGTGTGTGGGTGTGTGTGTTTGTGTGTGTGTGTGCGTGTGTGTGCGTGTGTGTGTGCGTGTATGTGCGGGTGTGTGTGTGTGTGTTTGGGTGTGGGATGTATCGAATGCTGCGTGTGGTGACGCCTGAGGTTTACACCCCTAATTGCCAGCGCACTCCATGATTGGTGGAGTGCCACTCCAGTTTCTATGTGAAAAGTGACAAACAGATGTTGTCATCCCTGTTGGATATCTGGAAGTTTTTATTTATTTTTTCATGCCCAGAGCAGCTTTGCCAGGTCATGAAATAGGGTTCAGAATAGGGTTCAGCAGAGCTGGAAAGTCCAGGGGTCAGAAACTAAAAGTCCTGCCATGAACTCATCCAGCTGATTCTACTAATTAGTTCTACCTCCTGGCTGAAGAATCATGCTAATTAATAAAAAAATCCAGGTGGTTGGAACAAAACACTGGGGAGGACTTTTAACTTTCTGACCCTGGATTGTTCAGCTCTGGGGCTCAGTTCCGGGGCGGGGCTCAGTTCCGGGGCGGGGCGCGGTGCCGGGGCGGGGCTCAGTTTCGGGGCGGGGCGCGGTGCCAGGTGCTCTCGTGCCGGGACGGGAGCGTACTGCAGTTTGGGGGCCCAGGAGCCTGCTCGTCGTCATTCCGCGTTCTCACGCGCTCGTCTCAGGGCGAATCGTCTGAGCGACCTGTCGAGTCGACGGCGCAGGATGGACAAGCACCCAGCGGCTGATTTGTGCCCCCCCCCCCCCCAAAAAAATAAACGTCTCTGAGCCCCCACAACCTCTCCCACCGCCCAACCCCCCGCCCACCACCTCCTCTCGCTGTCGATGCGTCAGAGCGCTTGTCAATCCATCATCGGCGACAGCTGTGGCAGTTCCGCGGGGGAGTGTGGGGGGGCAGACAGAGTCGGACCGCACAAGGGCAGTTAGAGGCCATTTCTGACTCCTCCCACATTCCTGCCAGCCGAACCCCCTCCCCCTCCCCCCCCCACTCCAATGTACCCTCACCCACCTTACATCCCCCTGACCCCCCCCCCTCCACTCCCTCCCCTTCTATTCAACTCACTTCAGTTACACACACATACATTTTTGCTTAGAGTATATTGGTGCTGATGAATAGAGACAAGTAATGACACAGCTACAGTAAAGATAATGGTAACTTTTAAAGTAGAGGCTTCTAAAGTGTTCACCTTTATCATCGTCCTTTTCTCCCCCCTTGAAGTCCAAACCTGAGGAAAACTCCTCGTTTTAAAACTATGCCTGACAGCCTGGCTAAGACTCCTCCCCCTCAGACCAGGGACTAATTAAACCTCGCTATTGGTTCTAGAGAATGATGTCATAATCGTTAAATCGAATCATCCGTTGGAGCTTTTCACGCAAACTCCGGGGCTGCCACGCCTGCCGTAAAGCAACGGCCTCCAATGTAAGCACGTGACTGGGGAACATTCTGCGGCGCACGTGGCAACCCCGGAGTTTGTGTAGAAAGCACGGGACGAGGACGACATTAACTTGGAAGTCGAGGTTTTCCAAGGACACCGGAGGACAGAGAGGACACCGCCGCAGGCCGGAGGTCACAGGCCTGCAGGGTAATGACCACGCCCCGGGTGCCATCCAGGATCCCTGTTCACGCACCGGAAAATTTACACTCCATCTCATCTTTTATTCCTGTGGGATATTTTTCATTTTCCATCTTCATTTCATAAAATAACCTGGTCACATACAGTATATATGTATATATATATCACATGTTCCCAGCAAACAAGAGTTTGTTGTCTTTTCTTTAAACACCTGATCTCTCATCAACCATCCACAGTGCCACTTTGCAAAATACAGGCTGCCACCTAGTGGGCTGCAAGTGAACTGCGTGCATGTTGGCAGTGGAAAGAGAGGGAGGGAGAGGGAGAGAGACTTGGAACGTGAACAGGAATAAAGCATCCGTTTGTTTCTTCGGCAAAACAGCCGAAATCATCATTTCACACCAGGTCGAAGGACGAGGCAATCTGGGAACACTTTTCAGGGAACTTTCACAAGTGAACCGCATCTCCCAGAAGCACCTGCAACTCCTGCAGGTTTCTGTTCCTCTATGTCTGGCGGGGGGATGGCGGTTTCTCTGTGCAGTGAAGGCCCTGAAGGCCGTTTCTGACGTGTCACTCAAAGACCCGCTCAAACGGCTCAGGTCCCATCGCCCCGGAGACAGGCAGGCAACTGCTCTGACTGAATAAACATACTGTAAACACCCCATACACACACACACTCACTTATACACATACACTTATACACACACACACACTCACTTATACACACACACACACACACACACACTCATGTACACATGTACACACACACACACACACACACACACACTCACTTATACACACACACACACACACACTCACGCACACATGTACATACACACACACTCATACACTCACATACCCATGTACACAAACACACACACACACACGCGTGTTTGTGTGTGTGTGTTTGTGTGTGTGTGTGTGTGTGCATGTGTGTGTGTGTGTGTGTGAGTGTGTGTGTTTGTACGTGTTTGTATGTGTGAGAGAGTCTACGCAGTGTTTGTGGGGAATAAGCAGGTGTGATACAGGCCCTGGGCAGAGCAGCAGACATACTGTACATAATGATGAACTTAATGAAGATGGAAGTACAGCAGAACAGAGTCGCTTCACTGCAAGGTGATCCTCTTCCTCCTGTCAGGCCAGGGAACAATCACGGAGAATAATCACAGAGAGATTAATCACTGAAAATAATCACTGAGAATAATCACTGAGAACAATCACCCAGAACAATAACCAACAATAATCACTGGGAATAATCACTGAGTGCTGTTGTAGGCCACAAGAAAGAGTAGTCTGACAATGCACAGATCCATGTGCATGCACATTTGTCTGTCTGTCTGTCTGTCTATCTGTCTCACTCTCTGTCCATCTGTCAGTCTTACTGTCTCACTCTCTGTCTGTCTGTTTTTCTGCCTGACTGTCTGTCTGTCATTCTGACTGTCTATCTCTGTCTGACTGTCTCTCAGCCTGTCTGTCTGTCTGACTTTCTGTCTGTCATTCTGACTGCCTGTCTCTCTGTCTGGCTGTCTTTATTTCTGTATGTCTGTCTGTCTGACTCTCTGTCTGTCAGTCTGTCTGTTTATCTCTCTGTATGTCTGTCTTTCTCTCTTACTGACTGTCTGTCTTTCTGTCTCTCTGTCTGTCTGTCTGTCTGTCTGTCTCTGTCTGTCTCACTCTCTGTCTGTCTGTCTGATTCTGTCTGTCTGTTTTTAAAACTTGCAGAATGCAGCTTAGAGAAATCTCACTCCCCAGTGCATTTGTCCAGTGGCCAGTTTTTTTTCATCTTTTTGGTTTCTTATTGAAAGATGAGAAGCATTGTCTCTTGATAATGAAGCACACCACATTCAAAAAAAGAAGAAAAAAAAAAGAAAATGGAGGAAGTGAGAGGTGCATGCTGGGAGCGGTTAATTACGGGAGAAGAGAAGGGTTCTCTGGCAGCGCAGGTTGGGCCCGCCGCGTGCGGAGGCAGTCGCTCTCCTCTCCTCTCCTCTCCTCTCCTCTCCTCATTATCCCTGAGACAGCGAGCCGCGCAGAAACTCTCTCGCGTTCAATGAAAGAGCGCAGGAAAAGTTTTCGGCAGTGGTGCTTATTTGGCTTGTTTCGGGAGTGAACCGCATCTCCCAGAAGCCCTTTGAATTTCCACACCCCAACCCCCCCCCATCCACCGACATCCCCAAACACACACACACACACACAAAGACATACACACACCATTCGCTTGCTGTAAAATCAAAGCGCTCGTTCTCTGTCGGGATGTAGAGGGTGATCAAAGAATGGCGGAATGTTCTGGTGAACCGAGGAAGAGAGACGAGTGAAAACGAAAGTAAAGGATTCCAAATAAAGAGGGAGAGAGTGAGGGAGGGAGAGAGTCACAGAGAGAGAGGGAGGGAGAGAGTCACAGAGAGAGAGGGAGAGAGAGAGGGAGAGAGATAGAGGTACAGAGGTAGACAGGGTGTGAGATTAACAAGCTGAAATTTGCATGCATGTGTGTGTGTGTGCTTGTGTGTGTGAGTGCACGCATATGTGATTGTGTATATGTGTGTGTGTGTCTGTGTAGACAGCCATATTTGTTTTTTCCTCTCTCTTTCCCTCTCTCAGTCATCCCTTATTTCTTGGCCTTGTGTCCTGCTTGCTCACCTGCTCAATCCCGGCCTTGTGTACCACGGTGGGGGGGCTTGGGGGGGGGGGTCTTGTGGGGAGCGGGGGGTGGTGGTGCGAAAGCAGCCCAAAAGAGTTTGGTTCGACAACAGACGCAACGGGGTGACAAGTCTCAGAAAAATATGAAAGGGGAGAACAAGAGAAGAAAGAGGGAGAGAGACAGAGAGAAAGAGAGAGGGAAAGAGAGAATGAGAGAGAGAGGGAGAGAGAGAATGAGAGAGGGGGGGAGAGAGCGCAGCAGCCTCTTTTTCAGTTGGTAGCTCAGCCCTCACCCCCCGCTCATGCTCAGTAAAGTTCAGTAAAGACAGAAACCAGAACACAATTCCGGGAACTACCGAGGGTCCCGATAGCTCCAGGTAGGGATGGTTCCGGAACTGCTTTGTGCAATGGACAAGGGGCCTCAGTGTCCTTAATGCTGAGGGACTAAGTATGCTCACTGTGCACAGTAGTACCCTTGGGCAAGGTACTTAACCTGCACTGCTTCAGTGCTTCAGCAATGTAAATGCCATGTAAAAACTTTGTGTAAGTCGTTCTGGATGAGAGCGTCTGCCGAATGCCTGCAATGTAATGTAATGTAACAACCTTCCCCCCCCCCAACCATCCACCCCTGTGCCCCCTCCAGTAGCCTCACACACGCACGAACACGAACACAAACACACACACACAAGAACACACAAGCACACGCACACACACACACATACACAGTAGCAAGTGTTTTGAGATCCTTGTTGTTTTTCTCTCTGAAGGATAAATCCCAATCTTACCACCACACCAGTTTCCTCATCAAAGGTGTGACTTTTCCATTTCTATCTGTGCAAGCTTGTGACAGGCTATCTGGATTCTGAGTGGGGGGGGGGGGGGGCAGACAACTGGGCCTGCCTCACTGTGGCACTACCCTCATCAGCACCTGTCCCTGAGCAATCGCTCACGCCCACCCACCCCGAGTTGATCAAACAATCAATCAATCAATCACCCAACCAGCCAACCGACCAATCCATCAATCAATCAATCAATCAATCAGCGCCGGAAACAAGAACCTCAAATGTGCAATCCTGCTCTGGAGTCTGTGGCCTTTCCTGCCCTTATCTGTGCCTCTGCAGAATTGGGAGTGACTCTGTCACCTGTGGACCAAACGCAAACAAAGATTTCAGACCTGGGGCTGTTCCCACTCCCAGGACAACTCCATCGATCTCTCCACACGGATCAGCCCGTTCAAAATAACTTCTGAAAAGTCAACACGGAATCGTGCGAAAACCAGGCCGCACGATTCCACGTTGACGATTTCTCTTCGATGTAAGAGAAAACATTTGTAAGCTACCGTTAGCAGAGTGCCGTAAAGCAGGGTGTCCCTGGAGCATTTATCATAGCCTAGTGGCTTAAAATACAGCAAGAGACTACAAATAAATATTTCCTGGTTTCTATTTCAGTAAGACAAAGTGCTTGCCACCAAGAAGATGCTGAAGAGAAGGAAAATGTCAACGGATGGATTTTAGTGACAGGGAAAATTGCTACAGCATTCTGGAAATTTCTTTTTTTGGGGGGGGGGGGGAGGCAAAATCAGTGAGAAGAGTGATATAGGATAGTGGACATGACTGGCATGACTCCACCCCTGTAACTTTTGAGCAGTTGTTTCTGGTGTATGTGCGCTTTGTGTTGTGTGTATATGTCCTCTGTGTTGCGCGTACGTTTCCTTTGTGTTGATGCGTCTTTTGTGTATGTGTAGGTCTGATCAACACATGCAATGATTCCCACGAGAAACTGTTTTTATTGTTATTTAGCTTTTTGTTCCAAATTGCTTGTTACATTACATTACATTACATTGCATTACAGGCATTTAGCAGACGCTCTTATCCAGAGCGACTTACACAACTTTTACATAGCATTTTTACATTGTATCCATTTATACAGCTGGATATATACTGAAGCAATTTTGGTTAAGTACCTTGCTCAAGGGTACAACGGCAGTGTCCTTACCCGGGAATCGAACCTGTAACCTTTCGGTTACAAGCCCAGTTTCTTACCCACTGTGCTACACTGCCGCCCTTGTGCGGCTTTGTCCGTCTGATAGAAGTCCAGATAGCATTGACTGCAGTCCACACATACCCTGTGTGCTCTTTGGGAATGATCATATAAGCAAACGTCAGTATCTGATGCTGCTTCTTTGTATTTTATCTACCACACTATTTTTGGTTTCTGTTTCCCTTTAGAAAAGGTTTCTGAAGAGAAGCTGATAATGGCTTGTCCTGGAAAGTCCCCAGTGACCATCAGGCTCTCTCACACATACTACTGTTCTCTCTCACACATACTACTGTTCTCTCTCACACAAACTACTACACTCTCTCACACATACTACTGTTCTCTCTCAAACATACTACTATACTCTCTCACACATACTACTGTTCTCTCTCATACAAACTACTGTTCTCTCTCACACATACTACTGTTCTCTCTCATACAAACTACTATACTGTCTCACACAAACTACTATACTCACACATACTACTGTACTCTCTCACACATACTACTGTTCTCTCTCACACATACTACTGTTCTCTCTCACACAAACTACTATTCTCCCTCAAACATACTACTATTCTCTTTCACACATACTACTGTTCTCTCTCACACATACTACTATTCTCCCTCAAACATACTACTATTCTCTTTCACACATACTACTATTCTCTCTCAAACATACTACTGTTCCCTCTCAAACATACTACTATTCTCTCACACACATACTAACCTTCTCTAGAGAGTATAATGGTGTCTGTAGGAGTGTGAGGGAGTATAATGGTGTGTGTGAGAGGATGTATGATTTATGGCCTAAATTACCTCTCATACATGTGCGTGTCTGTGTGTGTGTATGTGTGTGTGTGTGTGCGTGCGTGTGCACATGTATGCATGTGCATGTGTGTGAGTGGGTGTGTACACATGTGCATGTTTGTGTGTGTGTGTGAGTGTGTGTGTGTGTACACACGTGCATGTGTGTATGTGTGTGTGTGCGTGTGTGTGCACATGTATGCATGTGTGTGTGTGTGAGTGTGTGAGTGTACACATGTGCATGTTTGTGTGTGTGTGAGTGTGTGTGTGTGTACACGTGTGCATGTGTGTATGTGTGTGTGTGTGTGTGTGTTTGCCAGCTTTTCCACACACCTGTTTTATGGCCATACAGCTCAGTCCCCCAGAGACCAGCTGCCGATGCAGTATCCACCCCCAGCCACCGGGTGGCCGTTAGCCATCATCTCCTTTCCTTACCTGAACCGTCTCAATGAGCGGCTCGTTTATTACTGATCACGCGCAACTGCGGGGGTGTGTGTGTGTGTGTGTGTGTGTGTGTGTGTGTCTCTCTGTGTAGGCAGCCACATTTGTTTTTTTCCTCTCTCTTTCTCTCTCTCAGTCATCCCTTATTTCTTGGCCTTGTGTCCTATTGCTCACCTGCTCACTCCCGGCCGTGTGTACCACGGTGGGGGGGCTTGGGGGGGCTTGGGAGGGCATTAAGGGCACTGAGGCCCCCTTTCCATTGCACAAAACAGTTCCGGAACCATCCGTACCCAGAGCTATCGGGACCCTCGGTAGTTCCCAGAATTGTGTTCTGGTTTCTGTCTTCACTGAATTTTGAGACTCATGAGCCTGAGGTGGGGGGGTGGGGGGTGGGGAGGTGAGGGCTGAGCTACCACACTCAAAAAGAGGCTGCTGTGCTCTCTCCCCCCCCCCCCCCTCTCTCTTTCTTTCTCTCTGTCTCTCTCTCTCTCTTTCTTCCCTTGTTCTCCCCCTTCATATTTCTTTTTTTTTTTGCACAATTGTTTACAATAGCACAGCCACGTTCACCGGTAACAGAATGCAGTCCATGTGTCTGTTCATTGATTTTGTAGAACTGTGCCAAGCTCATTATGATCAGTCTCCCTTGATCTACGGAGTGTGGCACAGTGGGTAAGGAACTGCGCTTGTAACCGAAAGGTCGCAGGTTCGATTCCCGGGTAAGGACACTGCTGTTGTACCCTTGAGCAAGGTACTTAACCGAAATTGCTTCAGTATATATCCAGCTGTATAAATGGATACAATGTAAAGTGCTATGTAAAAAAAGTTGTGTAAGTCGCTCTGGATAAGAGCGTCTGCTAAATGCCTGTAATGTAATCTATTGACTCACCGCTTGATTGCGGACAGTTACCTGGTCACGCGTTTGGCTACTGTTTAGCCATGGAGATGTTTGGGGAATTTCCCAGCTCATAGTTTTGTTATTTTTTTCAAACATCCATTAGGTAATTGTTAACTCTGTTGATAGGAAGGCGACCATTTACAAGAAATGGAAACCGAAAAAAAATTGGACAACATACCGTAAGCGATTTCATACTGGGTCTAACAAGAGTCTAGGAGAGTACAATCTTGATAGGGGGACCTCAAATTTGGGGTGTTGCAATATGCCTGTTTTGATGATAATCACAATATTCAGTAAATTATTCAGCTACAATATAGTGTGAAAGAACATTTCCTGGAAAAGTCGTATCTATTGGGGTTTTTTGGCTTTGTTATTTGTATAGCCCAACACAGAACAGCATTTACACATTTTCCTAATCTCAGTAATCCACTGACTGCTAATGCTAACTGCATGGAGCGGGTAACGGAGTGTTTTCCCTCATCGTGGGGCCAAGGCTTGTCCTGTCTCTACGCGGGCGTGAGCGGGGGCGGGAACAGCAGACAGTTTAAATTTAAATTTCCCTGCCCCCTTTTCTCAAAAAGGCAAAGGGGGAGGACATTTATTGCACGTACTTCCTTCTCGTGCTCGAGAAGCATGATAAATAGAAATCAGACATGCAGACCAAATTAGAATTTGGAAGAACTTCAAGACAGAAACACATCAAACACCGGAAAGGTAAGCACTGGATAATCAGGATAAACAGGCATGTTTTTGATATGTTGTTTATACAAATTAGTCTTAATTGTATTAATCTGCTGAATGGATAGTTAATTTGCTTAAGGATTAGATAAATATACACTTTATGACCAAAAGTATCTGGACACCCCTTGGTCTGGTGCTGTTTTTTGTGGTTTTGGCTTGGCTCCTTATTTCCAGTGAAGGCAAATCTTACAAATCTACAGCAAATAATCACATTCTAGATTGTTCTGTGCTTCCCCAACAGTTTGGTGAAGACCCTTTAAAAACTTGACTGTCCTGCACAGAGCCCTGACCCCAACCCCATTCAATACCTTGGGGATCAATTGGTAAGCCAAATGCTTGTCAGGCCTGATCGCCCTGTAAACACCTCACAGCTAGACCAATGAGGGTTTGTAGCTGGAGGGGAAGGTATCGCGTGTTCTCCCTTGGCTGGTGTGATTCAAAACCGGAGATGTTAGTTATTTTTCCTCTGTTCATAAGAACAGGGCACAATTATACTTCAGAATGCACTGGTTCCGTTGCCACGGGTTAGATATGAAGGCGCTGCTTCATATCCCGCTTAAAGCTGGCCTGAAACGGATCAGTAGCACTCTGGTTACTCTCCGTTCGTAAACGGGGCTATGCTGTCATCAGAGATATATCCGATCTGTCGCCGGACTGTCAATATTCCAATGGGAGCATCAGAATATTCACAAATACGCGGAACAACACACCCGATCTATCCGTGACTACAGCAAGAAAGCGTAACAGTTACTATGTTTTACTCTCGTGTTAAATCTGACTCCATTTTACATGATAATTTAAAATTTGGCTTTAACTATACGTGGAACTTGGGAGTGATTACACTCGACTCTATCTTGTGCCATTATTCCTCAATATATGCTCCCGGGTTTAGCATTATTGTTAAGTCTCAGTTCGGTGAAGAATCCAGAGGGTAGGAGGCTAACCACCATAATACATGCCTTCCATGCCTGGCTTACATGGATAGTGCATAGACAGTTATGAGCCCAGGGCGGTGAAGAATCTATCAGGCTCCTTAAGGCGAATTTGGGGAGAACCAGCGTACTACGCCCATGGGTCCTCTTATGCCAAACAACACCAGAACCGATCCCACCAATCCCTTAACAGGCAGATCGTGGTCACCTATCTAACTTGAAGACCCCACTACAGACGTTTACTGTACTAGACCCCTGATCAGTAGGTCCTAGTCAGAATTGCCCCCCTGAGTATTTAAACGGAATTTCGGCTGAAAAGAAGATAAAATGGATTAGAGTCATGAAGACCACGCAAGTTAAAATCAGAAGAATTTATTTAACAGGCAGGTAGGTTATTATCTTCAATTCCAAAATCAATTATAAAGGTTAAAAACAGAAATACAGAGTAAAAGGGTTCTTACCCAGCCTGTTTAGCTACACACAGAACATCGAGTATGCGCAGTGCGGGAAGTCGATTGCGATCTTCCATGGCTATCTCTACACAGAACACATAGCCTAGTATGTGTACTGAGGGAAGTCGATTACGATCTTCCTTGTCTGTCTACACGCAGCGCACATAGTATGTGCATGGTGGGAAGTCGATTACGATCTTCCTTGTGAATCTACACACACCACACAGATTATGTGTAACGTGGGGAAGTCGGTTACGATCTTCCTTGTCTGTCTACACGCAGCGCACAGAGTATGTGCACTGTGGGAAGTCGATTACGATCTTCCATGGTTGCTTTGTCTCCCTTCCTTTTAAGCCAAATCCCGCGTTAAATTAACCTGTCCGAATCATAAATCTCTAATTCTGGCCCCCACCATTTGGAGGAGGTTGTTAAAACAATTGGTGGGGAAATGGGGAAAAGGAGATGATTACCAGAGAGGACATTCCATTGTGTTAGGTTTTTCCTGAGTTATTGAAACTATGTTTTTACAAATTCTATTTGGTATGAAACATATTTCATTCAATTGCTATAATTTTCCTGAATATGTCCATACTAAACATGTCAAGTGGATGTAATATTATGGTGCAGTTGTCATGAAAATACCCTTTTGTTTAACCATTGTACATGCAATCCATGTTATTATTACATAATGCATAATACAATAATACAATGAAAACATGTGCATGGTTTGTACGGTTTTCTGGGGTTTGTAAATAGGATAAACAGATGATTTAAAGTCCAGATCCAGAAAAGAAATACAAAGTGTAATGTCAGAGGGGTCCATATGTGGGCAGTGTGGTACTGTCCCGTGTAGTGCCCCCACCAGGTGCCGGTCGCTTCACCCTTTACGACCCCAAAACACCCACACCCACAACCACAGACAAAGAGACTAGTTCCCCTTATCTTGGTTGTGTCCAGGTGGTAACATTCCAGAGAGCCAAATGGCCTGCCCATTCAGAGGAAGTCCGAGTGACTTATTGTTTTACCACAAGGCTCTCGGGTCCTTTGAAGTACACGCTGCGTCCCAGCATGCTGGCTCGTTCAAATGTCAGCCTTTTCTGGGTCCCAGTTTAATTTCCCTCTTACAGCCCAATCAGTGCCCGACCTCACTAATGCTATTCTGGCTGAATGGGAGCAAATCCTTGTCTTTTTTTATTTAAGTAAACATATATTTGTTTTGTTTTTTGCTAGCCATCATTTAGCACTGAAATCAAAGGACAGTTCAATTTCTTTCCTAGCAAAACACCTCCATTGCATATTGCATAGACAGCATATATAAACACATAAATATTAACGTTTTTAAAGGAGTGATTAAGGATCTATCTGATGGGGAATCGTTTTTCAAGGATTTTCATGTTTCTATAGACAGGCAGTAGTGTTTGAATCCTCTCTAATATCACATTGTTCGATTGTAAATATTCTGTTTTCAAAATATAATAGGGATGGCAGGTATGCCATCCTGCCATCTTATGCCATACCTATACAGCACCGAGAGTTTGGCACTTTTCAGGGTTCCCCACAGAAATAACCACAACAGCCACAGACACTCAGCCCTTAAAAACATTACATTCTGTACATTCTCACCCCATTTCAGCAGGCAGAATTCATAAACAACTTCACATGTCCACACAATAAATCCCCAAACGGGGCTTCTCCTTCTCCTTCTTCTCATTCTTATTTTTCCTGCCACCTATTCCAGTAACAACATGTCTCCCCATTGGACATTTTACTGACACCAGCCAAATCTTCACTTACACAACCCAATCAAAAACTTGCATACACACGCAAAATACCCATACCTTTTTACTCTGAAACATTTCCAGTTTAAACAGCTAGTCTGCCTGTGGCCTAGTGGGCAAGGTTACAATCTTGGGAGCATGGGGTCCTAGGTTCAAGCCCCGCTAGGAACATGTTTCTTTAACCTGCTTTTACCCTCACCAACTACTACTTCTCAATTATTGCTTTTGCACCATATCTACCTGCCGTTCACTGAACGTATACACTGGATTATGACGTACCGTCTGCATATTCAGTTATTAACTGGTAAGACTGGTAAGGATTGATTCCCGCCTCGCCTTCAGGCAGATCATTTCCTCTTTTACACTAACGTTTTCTTACGCTTACATTTGCTTTACCAAAACTCACTCACGGCCACCCATTTGCATTTCATGACGGCAAATGTATTCCTTTTATTAAAAAGTTACACCAGTTCACCACTGTGCCATTTCTACTAACTATATTTCTTCACTTGGCTACCATACAAAACCTTCTTATCAGCAAACGCCACGTTTCTACATTCATGTTACCTCGCCCTGTTCTCTACCTAGTCACATACAAACAATTACTACGTATGTACGATCTCCAACTCCACATTAAAACACTACATTTAAAATAATGTCTCACTCTAAATCATAACTACTCGTACTGAACATGAGAAAAGCACATCAGTGCATTAGATTCCACACATTACTTAACCCTCCACTTTAATAACTAATGCCTTATACAGACTGTTATATATACCATTCGATAAGGAAACTAAGCTCGCTCATGGTCACTTCATTTACTTCGCACTATAGTCTGTGATCATGTCAACCTTCACCTACATGCCCATTCTGCTAAAAACATATTGTTTCAACTACGCAATTTCATCATTCCTCCTCATTTCTCTCACACTGTTCTTATTTTCTCATATGCAAAGCCTGCTGGGACATATGCGCCTGCTCCTATTCTCCACTATCAAGTTTTCCAGTTCTAGCTTAGCAAAACAGCGAAGAGGATTCCTACCTGCAGATAAGACTATCAAAATGCCTTATAAACCTTACAAACACTGAAAGTGCATCTCCACGAAATAACAGACAACGGAGCAGGACAGAACAGTACACAAGTTGCGACCTAGGGAGCTCTAATTCTACGGGCTTGCTTGCTGATTCTTTTGTCAATCAAGGCTCGTTGGATGGCCGTCAAATCCGTGAGTACATACACTGGCCATATTTCACCTGCGTTTCTGATGCGTTTACACTTACGCCACCGCACCCTTTGTTACGGCCACTGTTTTACACATCTAATAAAAAACACGTTTTCAATGTACAAAAATGCCAAGTTACTCACACATACAAAACATACACCGTCTGTAACTCATTCATTCAGACTGCCAAAATCCAGGCCTGTCATTAAAAGTATTGATATCAAAATGACGCCAAGTTACGGTACTACAAACAATATAGGCTATCTTGCCTCACTGAAATTAAAAAAGATGTATTCCAAAGCAATGCTACCCAATATTTCCTCAATTCTTTCAAGTCACTTGGCCCTGTGTGTATAAGCATGCAGTACATGGACAGGCCAAACATATGTGTGGATGGCTTTCTCACAGTCAAGATTGATTGAATAGGCGTCTATATGTCCAGTTTGTATTGGTATGTATGTATTTCGCTGCCCAGCCTTTCTGTGAATGATTGTATGTTTCTTGGCATAAATGTCTGTTCGTAAATGTGAATGTAACATGCTGCGAGGGAAATGTCCCCATGGGGATAAAGAAGATCTTTATGTATATATGTACCATATGTATTTTACATGCAGTATTTATTGTACGTAGCAAATATACAATCACTTGTACATTTACTCAAATTCAGTTCAGAAGCAAGTATAAACATGTTTTCTGGAGAAATATACTTCCTGTAGTTACTCACCAGCAGGTTTCTACATGAATTTCAATGTGTTCCATGAGGCAATTTGAAATATGTGACACTTTGATCTGACACAAAGTTTGCATGACATTGTAAAATGGTAAGATTACAAAACACAGTGCCAAGTGACTTGAAAGAATTGAGGAAATATTGGGGAGAGTGACCAATTTTGGGATTTTTTTTCTCCTTCTTCTCCCTTTAGTTTGGGGCTTTATTGTGTGGACATGTGAAGTTGTATATGAAATCTGTCTGTTGAAATGGGGTCAGAATGTACAGAATTTAATGTTTTTAAGGGCTGAGTGTCTGTGGCTGTTGTGGTTATTTCTGTGGGGAACCCTGAAAGGTGCCAAACTCTTGGTGCTGTATAGGTATGGGGCATGCCCCCACCAAGGCGTAACTTGGCGGGATGGCATACCTGCCATGCCAATATAGCAAACCGAAACTGCTAAACGATACACGCTAATCAGACTGTACAAATTCACACAAGGATAGCGATAATCCACAACCGTTTCTTACAGGGTCACTTCACATGTCTCACACTCATAATAAAACGCTTTGCAAAAAGAAAAAAAAAACACGTTTTCAACGTACAAAAATGCCAAGTAACTCAGACATACACCGTCTATAACTCATTCATTCAGACTGCCAAAATCCAGGCCTGCCATTAAAAGTATTGGTATCAAAATGACGCCAAGTTACGGTACTACAAACAATATAGGCTATCTTGCCTCACTGAAATTAAATAAGATGTATTCCAAAGCTAGGATGGGTCACATGCAGAGGACAAATTATTCCAGGGGGTTCAATAAAAGTATTAGTTCTACCTCCTGGCTGAAGAATTGTGCTAATTCGTAAATCCAGGTGGTTGGACAAAATACTGGGGAGGAATTTTACTTTCTGAACCTGGATTTTCCTCCTCTGCGTAAGTTGAACCCAGCCCAAAAGCAGAATTAGCCGAGGTGCTAGTTTCGAACACGAGTTAAAAATGCGGTACCCAAGAGCCACCACGGTTCATGCGATTCCTCCCCCTTCGCCTTTTTTAGAAAGAAGGGCAGGGAAATTTAGCCGTTAAACAGTGTTTGTATCCTGGAAGATACAGACATTTGAAAGGCTGTGGGGGAGGGGGCTTGAGTGAGAAGGCTAAAACTTGTCTGGAAACATTAATGGGGGATGGGTCATGTGACTAGCTGTCAAAATGGTGGGATAATTTTTTTACATTTCTTTTTACATGAAGATGGCTGACGCCAGCAAGAAAGTCAGTGCCCTTGAGGTAAGTGTATATCTCATAAAAAACACGTTTTCAACGTACAAAAATGCCAAGTTACTCACACATACAAGACATACACCGTCTATAACTCATTCATTTAGACTGCCAAAATCCAGGCCTGCCATTAAAAGTATTGATATCAAAATGACGCCAAGTTACGGTACTACAAACAATATAGGCTATCTTGCCTCACCGAAATTAAATAAGATGTATTCCAAAGCTAGGATGGGTCACATGCAGAGGACAAATTATTCCAGGGGGTTCAATAAAAGTATTAGTTCTACCTCCTGGCTGAAGAATTGTGCTAATTCGTAAATCCAGGTGGTTGGACAAAATACTGGGGAGGAATTTTACTTTCTGAACCTGGATTTTCCTCCTCTGCGTAAGTTGAACCCAGCCCAAAAGCAGAATTAGCCGAGGTGCTAGTTTCGAACACGAGTTAAACCTGCGGTACCCAAGAGCCACCACGGTTCATGCGATTCCTCCCCCTTCGCCTTTTTTAGAAAGAAGGGCAGGGAAATTTAGCCGTTAAACAGTGTTTGTATCCTGGAAGATACAGACATTTGAAAGGCTGTGGGGGAGGGGGCTTGAGTGAGAAGGCTAAAACTTGTCTGGAAACATTAATGGGGGATGGGTCATGTGACTAGCTGTCAAAATGGTGGGATAATTTTTTTACATTTCTTTTTACATGAAGATGGCTGACGCCAGCAAGAAAGTCAGTGCCCTTGAGGTAAGTGTATATCTCATAAAAAACACGTTTTCAACGTACAAAAATGCCAAGTTACTCACACATACAAGACATACACCGTCTATAACTCATTCATTTAGACTGCCAAAATCCAGGCCTGCCATTAAAAGTATTGATATCAAAATGACGCCAAGTTACGGTACTACAAACAATATAGGCTATCTTGCCTCACCGAAATTAAATAAGATGTATTCCAAAGCTAGGATGGGTCACATGCAGAGGACAAATTATTCCAGGGGGTTCAATAAAAGTATTAGTTCTACCTCCTGGCTGAAGAATTGTGCTAATTCGTAAATCCAGGTGGTTGGACAAAATACTGGGGAGGAATTTTACTTTCTGAACCTGGATTTTCCTCCTCTGCGTAAGTTGAACCCAGCCCAAAAGCAGAATTAGCCGAGGTGCTAGTTTCGAACACGAGTTAAACCTGCGGTACCCAAGAGCCACCACGGTTCATGCGATTCCTCCCCCTTCGCCTTTTTTAGAAAGAAGGGCAGGGAAATTTAGCCGTTAAACAGTGTTTGTATCCTGGAAGATACAGACATTTGAAAGGCTGTGGGGGAGGGGGCTTGAGTGAGAAGGCTAAAACGTGTCTGGAACAAGCGGCCAAAACCAGACTTCGTTTTTGAAGCTCATTTCCTGGTTGCTCACTAGCGCCACTACGGATGGCTCCAGTATAGGTGTTTTCATATCCGGTTTCCATGTAAGTCTACGGTACAAATGCGATCAAAATACAAAGTCAATAATTTTTTCTTAGAAGAACAAATAGTCATAATATGTGTATTTTATTGGTCTTATGACTGTCCATGGGTCGATTTCATGATTTATTGCGTCATTTGGGCACAGTGCCAATATTTGTTCTGGACCAATGAGGTACAGCTTGCGTCACTTCCGGATTACTGCGGAGGACTATGCTACAGTAGGGGCTACAGTCTATGGTCACTGGGGTGGGCGGTGGCACTTCTTGGCCTTGCCATTGCGGCTCCGGCTGCGGTCCGCCTGTGCTAAGTCTGAAAATGCAGGCATCCCATTTCGTGGTGATTTCATTATGGCGTGTGCTATTTACAGCTGCACTAGACGACCATAAAATAATCCTCCTCTTAAGTTTTTCGGTAGCCGAGTCATTTTTACTATTTCCTTTAGCCTACTTAACCAAATAATTACTTGGCAGAAAGCGTAATCAGCTTGCTATATTTGGTAGTCCAGTAGTAGCCTGTGCTAAAACAGTTCGCAACTTCGGCTACCAAGCCATTTGACTAGCTAGCTAACCTTAACCGGCAAACATTCAATCTGTCAAACGTGTTTGGCGGCTTGTCAGTCGTGTACATTCCGTAAATGTCTACCTGGGCCATGCTTCACGCATGTGACAAAGCTACTATAATCCCGATTTTGGGATAAACACTTTTTCAGTTTCACGAAGCGAATTAAGAGTTTCAAGGTTCATTTGCTGAATATACAACACACGATAAAATCACACACACAGAATTTAACGAAATTAACCATCTTGGCATTTAGAAAGGAACATGTTTGTTAAGCGATTTAAGACAGGGTTCTCGACTCAGGGCTCCGAAGGCTTCTCCGGGATTTACAGACATGCTAAATGTGTTCACAGTACAAGTTCATCAGGTGAACTTGGTCGGTGTCTTCGCTGCAATCGTTTTAATTGTGATTTATCACCGCTGGTTATTTTTTGGATGATTTGCGAACACTCAGCAGATCAGCCATCAAAGTGACACATCAACACGATGGCTACATTACTGCTCATTATGACCTGGCGAATCGACGAAACTTGCTCGACAAAGTCAGATCTCAGCATTATACAAATTTGCCTAGTCAATCCAGTACCTACAATCTCGATGATTGACCATCAGTGTAATCAGTCTCCCTGGTTATATTGTAACTTCGTGAGCTAAAGGATATGCTGACCACACTGAAGCTGATGCTGCAGCATATTCGTATATTGCATGAAACACAAACGTGAGATATCAATAGCTATGTAGTAGCATCTTCTATATAACAGTACTCGGGTGGAAATTAACTACCGTAAACATTGAAATCTGCTTTAAACATAACGGCAGACGTAGCTACCCGTTCAGTGAGGCTTTGACGGATCAATCAAGAAAAATCACAGACGCTTACCTAGTTTGGTCCAACGAGAAATGGCCGCATTGAACTTAAATCGTGTAAGACCCACGATGTCAATTACCCTGCTTTGTCATATTGTTACAGTCTTGGTCTGAAACTTCAGGGGGATGGCCTGTACTAGCTTCACTGTGGTTTTACATTTCTGTATGGATGGCTGATGCAGCAAGGCATGTTGGTTGTATGATCTCTAAAAACAGTCAATGACAAAAAATGCCAATTCTATTATCAAGACTGATGTCATAACCATATAACTGCAATCCGGCTTAAGTTTGATTCAAATGATGCAAGTTACGGTGAAAATTATAGCTCTGCTACGAAATTGAATAGATATTGCATTACAAAGCATATGGTCACGCAGAACAAATTACCAGGGTCATAAGCTCTGTTCTACCGGTTGAAGATGTGCTATTCGAAACTCCAGTGGTGGACAAATTGTGGAGAATTAATTACTGAAGACCTGCTTTTCCTCCTTGCGTATTGAACCCACCCAAATGCAGATAGCAGGCTATTTGCCGAGTAACCGCGTACCCATTGAACGTTCAGGATCTACCCTCGTGTTTTAGAAGAAGGCAGGATTAGGTTTCAAAGGGTGATCTGAAGTAGCATTTGAAACTGTGGTTTATAAGCTAACTGGTCTGGAAACATTAATGGGGGATGGGTCATGTGACTAGCTGTCAAAATGGTGGGATAATTTTTTTACATTTCTTTTTACATGAAGATGGCTGATGGCAGCAAGAGAGCCAGTGGCCTTGGGGTAAGTGTATATCTCATAAAAAACACGTTTTCAATGTACAAAAATGCCAAGTTACTCACATATACAAGACATGCATCGTCTATAACTCATTCATTCAGACTGCCAAAATCCAGGCCTGCCATTAAAAGTATTGATATCAAAATGATGCCAATTTACGGTACTACAAACAATATAGGCTATCTTGCCTCACCGAAATTAAATAAGATGTATTCCAAAGCTAGGATGGGTCACATGCAGAGGACAAATTATTCCAGGGGGTTCAATAAAAGTATTAGTTCTACCTCCTGGCTGAAGAATTGTGCTAATTCGTAAATCCAGGTGGTTGGACAAAATACTGGGGAGGAATTTTACTTTCTGAACCTGGATTTTCCTCCTCTGCGTAAGTTGAACCCAGCCCAAAAGCAGAATTAGCCGAGGTGCTAGTTTCGAACACGAGTTAAACCTGCGGTACCCAAGAGCCACCACGGTTCATGCGATTCCTCCCCCTTCGCCTTTTTTAGAAAGAAGGGCAGGGAAATTTAGCCGTTAAACAGTGTTTGTATCCTGGAAGATACAGACATTTGAAAGGCTGTGGGGGAGGGGGCTTGAGTGAGAAGGCTAAAACTTGTCTGGAAACATTAATGGGGGATGGGTCATGTGACTAGCTGTCAAAATGGTGGGATAATTTTTTTACATTTCTTTTTACATGAAGATGGCTGACGCCAGCAAGAAAGTCAGTGCCCTTGAGGTAAGTGTATATCTCATAAAAAACACGTTTTCAACGTACAAAAATGCCAAGTTACTCACACATACAAGACATACACCGTCTATAACTCATTCATTTAGACTGCCAAAATCCAGGCCTGCCATTAAAAGTATTGATATCAAAATGACGCCAAGTTACGGTACTACAAACAATATAGGCTATCTTGCCTCACCGAAATTAAATAAGATGTATTCCAAAGCAATGCTACCCAATATTTCCACGGGTGCTGCACTGTGGCTTCCCACTGCTCCTAAGTAACTAGGATGCGTCAGATGCAGAGGACAAATTACCCCAGGGGGTTCAATAAAAGTATTAGTTCTACCTCCTGGCTGAAGAATTGTGCTAATTCGTAAATCCAGGTGGTTGGACAAAATACTGGGGAGGAATTTTACTTTCTGAACCTGGATTTTCCTCCTCTGCGTAAGTTGAACCCAGCCCAAAAGCAGAATTAGCCGAGGTGCTAGTTTCGAACACGAGTTAAACCTGCGGTACCCAAGAGCCACCACGGTTCATGCGATTCCTCCCCCTTCGCCTTTTTTAGAAAGAAGGGCAGGGAAATTTAGCCGTTAAACAGTGTTTGTATCCTGGAAGATACAGACATTTGAAAGGCTGTGGGGGAGGGGGCTTGAGTGAGAAGGCTAAAACGTGTCTGGAAACATTAATGGGGGATGGGTCATGTGACTAGCTGTCAAAATGGTGGGATAATTTTTTTACATTTCTTTTTAGATGAAGATGGCTGACGGCAGCAAGAAATCCAGTGGCCTTGGGGTAAGTGTATATCTCATAAAAAACACGTTTTCAACGTACAAAAATGCCAAGTTACTCACACATACATGACATGCATCGTCTATAACTCATTCATTCAGACTGCCAAAATCCAGGCCTGCCATTAAAAGTATTGATATCAAAATGACGCCAATTTACAGTACTATAAACAATATAGGCTATCTTGCCTCACCAAAATTAAATAAGATGTATTCCAAAGCAATACTACCCAATATTTCCTCAATTCTTTCAAGTCACTTGGCCCTATGTTTTGTAATCTTACCATTTTACAATGTCATGAAATCTTTGTGTCAGATCAAAGTGTCAAATATTTCGAATGGCCTCATTGAACACATTGAAATTCATATAGAAAACTGCTGGTGAGTAACTACAGGAAGCGTATTTCTCCAGAAAACATATGTTTATACTTGCTTCTGAACTGAATTTGAAGTCATTGTATATTTGTTACGTACAATAAATACTGCATGTAATATACATATGGTACATACATAGAGAACTTCTTTATCCTCATTGGGACATTTCCCTCGCAGCATGTTACATTCACATTTACGAACAGACATTTATACCAAGAAACATACAATCATTCACAGAAAGGCTGGGCAGTGAAATACATATATACCAATACAAACTGGACATATAGACGCCTATTCAATAATCTGGACTGTGAGAAAGCCATCCACACATATGTTTGGCCTGTCCATGTACTGCATACTTATACACACAGGGCCAAGTGACTTGAAAGAATTGAGGAAATGTTGGGTAGCATTGCTTTGGAATACATCTTATTTAATTTCGGTGAGGCAAGATAGCCTATATTGTTTGTAGTACCGTAACTTGGCGTCATTTTGATATCAATACTTTTAATGGCAGGCCTGGATTTTGGCAGTCTAAATGAATGAGTTATAGACGATGCATGTCTTGTATGTGTGAGTAACCTGGCATTTTTGTACATTGAAAACGTGTTTTTTATGAGATACATATTTAACACCAGGAAGTACAGTTTGTTGCCATGACACTGTGGCTGTGTCTACCCTAGATAAAGCCTGGTGATTTGATCGAGATCAGCAGAAAACATAAACTGTTTGAACACTGGGCCCTGTGCGTGTCAGAAAATGAAGTCATTCACATTAAAAAGCTATGTAAGTATGTGCATCTTGTCAGTACAGTCATGGTTTATAAACATTTGTTTTTAGTGATTATTTAGAAATTAATAAAATACACCATATTGGATTTTCTGTTTTAGAATTTTTGAGAAAACACTTAAAATGCTTCTCCTGCTAATTTTTTTTAACCAATTTGGATGTAATGTGGTATGTTTTTTAGGCTTTAACTTTTTAATTGTTTGGCTTATAGTGAAAATTATTTTCCCTCAGATTCTGTGGCTCATACCAAACAAATCCATGACGTCTGTCTTATTGGATTATGTGCAATTTAGGATTTTTTACTTAAAATACTTATTTTACAAAAATTGAAAGATTTTCACAAAATGTGATATTCAGCCTCCTTAGACAAAGGTACATCCACAACTTTTTGTAGGGATGCACCGATTGATCGACCAAAGATCGGTATCAGCAAAAAAAGTCTATATGTAGTCCTTGGGCTAGCTTTCATTTGCCTGTCAGATACAAAATAATTGCACTTCCTTTTCCATATTCAGTGTTTCCCTTATAATTGTACAGATCTGGTGGGCTGCCAAAAGTAACACCAAATATCTACTCATATGGAAATCAATAATCAATTGTCGAGAGCCTCTGTGGGGCGCTGTTCCGACATATGAGTCAACCTCTGAGTTTTTGCCTGGGATACCTGACATGATGGGCTATATTTTAACAACCTAAGCGCACGGTCTAAAGCACATGGCGCAAGTGCATTTAGGGTGTGTCCAAATCCACTTTCGCTAGTTTAATGGCAGATAATCTGAGCGCAAAGTAAGGCACATGGTTCAAAGGGGTTATACTTAGACTCTTAATTAATCATAGGTGTGTTTTGGGCGTAACATGAAATAAACCAATCAGAGTGTCATTGGCGGATTGCTATTGTAATGGCGGATTTGCCAAGAAGTAGGAAAGAACGCTTCTCTGCAGAGGAAACGGATCTGCTCATGCGTGAAGTGATAACAATAAATCAGTGTGTACAAACCACGCAGGCTTCTTGCGAAAATCATTTATTTTACATTAACACCTGCCACAAAGCCATTTCATTCGTCATTACTGCAATTAGCTAATTCTGATAAATATTATGACTAACCACAATGACATGTTTTTTTTTTAATATCACATGTTGTGCACCCGCCTATGTATGCGCATATTACTATCTTAATAATGCGCCCTTAAAATATCAGTAAAATACTGCGCCATTGATTTAAGACCAAGTTTTTGTTGGTCAATCGCGCAATCGCTTTCCACTGCCTCAAGATAGCAATGCGCCAACAATGCGCCTGACCACATCTCATTTTAAGACCAACACACCCATGGGCGCTCAGATGGGCGCATGTACATTTGCCATTTAAACAACGTGGGAGCTGGATGGGAAAATGAAAACTGTGTCGGTCTGAAACTAGCAAAGACACTTGCGTTGCGCTTGGCGCCGCTTTGCACCGGGTGTAAGATAGAGCCCGATGAGTGTCACTGCAGTGTTCTGTGCTGCTGTCATTCCCACTGAACTGGCCCCAGTCCGTATTGTGACTAATTCTCAAATTAGTAACAAGTGTACATGTTCATTGTGTAGCTGTGACTTTGATGTACACTACCGGTCAAAAGTTTTAGAATACCTCCATTTTTCCAGTTTTCATTTAAATTTACGCAGTTGTCTCAATGTACTGTGAAATTAAAGCATAGAACAAATAAACAATTGGAGATTAAAAAAAAGAAATCATGGAATCGTTCTGTTTAATACAATTTATTCTACTTTTTTGACTCATCAAAGTAGCCACCTTTTGCAGATATAACAGCTGAACACACTCGTGGCATTCATTCTGCAATGGAAATCAAATATTGTTTGGAAAGATCTTCCCAACACTATTGCAGAGGTTCCCACATATGTGTTGCACTTGTAGGTTGCTTTGCTTTCACCCTTCTGGCCAGTTCAACCCAAACCAGCTTGATGGGGTTTAAGTTCGAAGACTGTGCTGGCTATTCCATTATTTGAAGAATATCGTCTTGTTCTAAGGTAGTTCTGACATAGCCTGGAGGTATGTTCTGGGTCATTATCTTGCTGTAGGATGAACCCTAGACCAACTAGGCGTTGACTAGAGGGTATTGCATGGTGCTGCAAAATGCTGTGGTAGCCTATTTGGTTCAGGGTGCCAGTCATTCAGTGCAAGTCACCAACTCTGGATCCAGCAAAAGAGCCCCAGACCATCACACGTCCTCCTCCATGTTTGACAGTTTTTGTCACACACTGAGGAACCATCCTTTTACCTACTCGACGGCATACAAAAACCATGCGTGATGAAACAAAGATAAGATAAGATAAGACCTTCTTCCAGTCTTCAGTAGTCCACTTCCGGTGCTTCATGGCCCAGGCAAGCCTCTTTTTCTTATTTAGCCATTTTAGCAATGGCTTTCGTACCGCCACTCAACCTGTCAAACCTGCATCTCGAAGTCTTCTCTTCTTGTTGAAACTGAGTATTACTTACTTCGACCACTGTTAAGCTGTGCTTGAAGCTGTTGTCCTGTGAGCCGCCTGTCACACAAGCTGTTGACTCTCAGAAACTTGTCTTCTGATTCTGTTGTGGCTTTGGGTCTGCCGGACCTCTTCCTGACAGTTTTTCCTCCAGTTTCCAAGTGCCTTTCGATGGTGTAGGAAACTGTATTCACTGACACCGTGGCTTGCTTTGCAATTTCTCAAAAGCAAAGATCTACACTTTTAAGGGTTATAATGGTCTGTCTGTCCTTCTTTGTTAATTGCCTTTTTCTCGCCATTATGATAGCAATATTCTACTTCCTGCAGTGCAGTATTGTCCAAACAATGCTTTGGAGGGTGTAGTAATACAGTCTGTTCCAACACTGATTTTCTACAGCCAGAGGGTTTGTAAGTAATCAACAAAATTTGGGACACCTGTAGGAATTGTTTGCATCAACTTTCAAGGTTTAATTTTCTTCCATTGCTGCAGAAAAGCTGTACGTTGTTAACCCATTACTTGTTCCCTGAAAAAGGTATTTTTTATAACCCTATTTACATTATTTTTCAGTTTATGGTAACCTAAACTTTTTTTTTTTAAAGTTTACCACTTACCTTTGTACCATTTCAGGTCATTCATTGGACTTGAACTGCTTAAATTTCAATAAAACTGAAAAATGGAGGTGTTATAAAACTTTTGACCGGTAGTATTTTAAGCACATGTGAATTGTATGATAACAAATTCTGAAATTGTGGAGTACAGAGCGAAATCAAGAAAAAAAATATGCCTTTGTCCCAAAACATTATGCTGCTCACTGTACCCGTGTGTGTGCGCTCGCTGTTCTATAAACATGTGACTGTAAACATGCCTTGTTTTGATTCTCCCACTACAACAGCCTTTAAAAAATACAGAATTATACAAGAGAAACTGGAAACAGCGGTGGGATCAAACAAATGGCGTGTGAATAACCGCTTGGATAAGAAAAATTCTCCTAAGGACGTCCAACTCATACTGGAAGAAGCCCAGAAAATGAAAGACACAGAATACGATTACGATTTCATTCACAACAACTGCGAGCATATGGTCACTAAATTGAGATATGGGAAGCCTGATTCACGCCAGGTATGTATATATATATATATATATATATATGTATATATATTATTTTATGGGACAAAATCTGTCGTATTTGAAAAAGACAGAAAAACTGTAAATTAATTAATTAATTAATTAATTAATTAATTTAATTAAATAAAAAAAGAGGATCTATTTATTTATTATACTGTAGCGGTATAAAAAAGGCCAAAAGATGACATACAGACAGGTGGCAAAAAAGGGAAAAACTTCAATGCATAATACAATTAAGCAATTAACATCCTATTATGCTCTGTGGCATGTATAAACATGCTGAGCAGGCCCAGTTGACCTCGATTTTGGAGCAAAATGGCAAGAGTAAGAAAAGATGGAAGTGACTTTGAAAGAGAGTTTATAATTGGGGTATGGATCATGGCAGGAGTTTCAGTCATAAAGACTGCTCAACTGGCTAGTGTTTCAATGGGAACAGTGACTAAAGGGACATCATTGGATTTATGAGAGAGACATCAGTAAATAGGGTCAGAAATCATGATCGAAACTGCACATTCAATGACTGTGATGCTCGTGCATTAGTGCGATATGCAAGGAAAGACAGAAGAGCAACTCTTCCTCAGGCAACTGAGAATGCAGGACGTGATGCAGACGTGTCAGCAAGTACAGTACGTCAACAACTACATAGAGAGGGATATTACAGTAGGGTTGCAGTGCATAAACCATCATTACAACGACAAGTGCATATTTGAGAGTTCAGTGGTGCAAAAACCATGGGTACAGGTCTACAGAGATACAGAAAAAAGTGATATGGTCAGATGAGTCATCCGTCACCATATTATCAACAACTGGGCGAGTGCATGTATGGCGTACACCAAGAGAATGGTACAGGCCTGAATGCTTGACCCCTACCGTAAGGGGGTCTGGTGGCTCTGTTATGCTGTAGCGGGCATTTTCCTGGTATGGTTTTGGTCCACTTAGAGGGAAGGGCCACTGCAAATCAATGCAAAGTTATTCTGAGTGATCACCTTTTTCTTTTGATGAAACATTTCTATCCTGATGGGAGTGGTTTATTCCAGGATGGAAACGCCCCCATCCACAGGGCACGAGGGGTCACTGAATGGTTTGATGTGTATGACAATTATGTGAATCATATGCTATGGCCTTTGCAGTCATTAAATCACAACCTAGTTGAACACCAATAGGAGATTTTGGACCGACGTGTTAGACAGTGCTCTCCACCACCATAAACAAAACACCGAATGAGGGAATATCTTTATAAGAATTGTGCTCCATTCCTCCAGTAGAGTTCCAGAGACATGTAGAATCTATGCCAAAGCACATAGAAGCTGTTCTGGCAGCTTGTGGTGGCCCAAATTCCTTACCAAGACAGTTTATGTTGGTTTTTCCTTTAATTTGTCACCCATCTGTATATCAAAAACAATGTATATATTGTTCGGTTATTTTACTGTCATAAAATGGCTATTGTAGTCTGTGTAATTCTGTGCTCCCTATTAGAAAACTATACATGCTCTGGGGTAAAAAAATTACAAAGAAGGGCAATTAAATTGAATTCTGGTATTATGTTACATTTTGGATTAATAGTAAAGTAAAATTTGCAAGAAAAAGCTTAAGAAAGCTATTCCAAAATATCTATTTTGCATTTGCATATATGGTAAATGGAATGCATTTATATGGTAAATGGACTGCTTTTATCCAAAGCGCTTTACAATGTATGGCTCTCATTCACCAGAGCAGTTAGGGGTTAGGGGTTAGGTGTTTTGCTCAAGGACACTTCGACACGCCCGGGGTGGGGTTTGAACCGGCAACCCTCCGACTGCCAATCGGTCTTACCTCCCGAGCTATGTCGCCCCACTATATTTAGTCTGAATATAACTGAAGTTGCGTTATTACTGGCAGTATATTTCAAATAGTGCACGATAAAGGAACGTAACTCAGCAAGGACTTGCTTCATTTTGTTGTCCAGTTGCAAAATGTTTGTGCATCTTGACCTTATTATCTCTTTCTGTCTACTTATGTATGTTTTTAAAGGTTCAGTTCGGTATCATTCACATGCTGCTGACAGGAGTGATTGTGCCAATCACAGGCTTTACTGTACATTCCCGGAAGAAGCAAAGGGAGGAGGTAACTACAATTTACAAATTGATTATTTGACTGACACTTTTAGCCAAAGCAATTTACAAAAGTGCATTTAACATGGTAAGAAAACACCACTAAAGCTAGAGAGAGGCACAGTTATGATATATTGAGCTGTCTGGCTCAAGATATTTGAGGTAAAGAGAGACACGTAGAAACATTGAGGTGTAATCTGAAAAGGTGAATTTTTACAAGTGTGCAGAAGGCAGCCAGTGAATCTGCCTTCCTGTCTGAGCGGGGAAGGTTCTTCCATGATCGGCAATGAGGCTGCCCAGCACTAGAGGAGAAGTGACAACCAGCTGGTGAGAGGATGCTGACCACTGAGGTCTGGTTGGAGTGTTACGGTGTGATCATAGTCTGAAGTCATGTGACCTGTGTGAATTTAGGCAAGCTGAAGACCGGGTGTGCAGCAGAATTCTGAAACAGCTGCATTAACCTGGAGGCACAGGCTGGTCGGCTGGCTGGCAATGAGTAAACCTAGACAGGAGATTACAAGAGTTTGTACATGTGCAGCAGAGTCAGCTATCTAGATCTGTTTGTTTTCATCATTCATCAAAAACAACACAAACTAACTCAGTTCTTATATATCAAGCAAGTTTACATCATTGCAGAGGTTGTCCTGTGATATTCCAAAGCAAGATCAGGCAGACTACCAGCAGGCAGACCACCACTGCTGCTCTGGTTGTTCATTTAACAAGCACCCCCTCCCTGCAGTCTCATCTGCAACTACAAGCCCCACCCATGACATAATGGACAATATTGTCTATCTGGGCCTTCATAAAAATATTTTTTCACCACTCAAATATCCTATTCCGTCATAGCAACAAGATAAACCTGACAATAGCCCTAAAATATGCCAATACAGCAGTGAAAACGCTGCTTACTGAATAACATAATAAACAAGACAAAATTTTTAAAATGATACTGTGTCATTCTACAGTCAAAATCTGGGACTAAATATTGAATAAATATACAACCTTACCATTGGTTTTACGCGTAGAGATGTCGCTTTTGAGACCGAGTGGTCATATATTGTCTTGGACAATACGTTTGTGAAATATACACGCATTTGTCACGCCTGGGTACCTTCCAAAATAGCTGTGCGTAATACCACACCTGTTGTTTACGGCATTGTCACCCTTTTTAGTAAGGTCTGGCTTGATTGACAATTCATTTATTCAGTAGGTGAGAGTATAAGCTTTTTACAATGTATAACAAGTCTAATTTTGCTTTTGGAATAGCGTTTTATAGGTTAGCGTAACCGAAAGTTTTCTCATCATCGCATTCACTTACGCATTCACTCTGTGGTTGCAGTAAAAGATGCTGCACCTAACAAAACGTTGTCAACGATTTTTCATAAATTCTTGGAAAATACTATTATTATTGAGGACTGGGCATAGCTAAGCCATATGTTTGCTGATAGACCTAGTTGACATCGGGCTATATTTTAACGATCTAAGCGCACGGTCTAAAGCGCATGGCACAAGTGCATTTAGGGCGTGTCTAAATCCACTTTTGCTAGTTTAACGCAAAGTAGGAAAGAACACTTTTCTGCAGAGGAAACGGATCTGCTCATGCGCAAAGTGAAAGCGAAGTGAAGTGAAAGAAGTATTATTTTAATAACGCAACCTTAAAATAACAGTAAATAACAGTAAAATACTGCGCCATTGACTTAAGACCAGGTTTTCGTTAGTCAATCGCGCAATCGCTTTCCGCTGCCTCAAGATAGCAATGCGCCAACAATGCGCCTGACCACACCTCATTTTAAGACCAACACACCCATGGGCGCTCAGATGGGCACAAGTAAATTAGCTATTTAAACAACATGGGTGCTGGATGGGAAAATGAAAACTGTGTCGGTCTGAAACTAGCAAAGACACTTGCATTGCGCTTGGCGCCGCTTTGCGCCAGGGGTAAGATAGAGCCCATCATTTTCTGGAGGAAGACAGAAGCGGATCAAACTGTATTGTTGATTTACTGTCTTTGTCTCTATCTACTGAGAACAGATAAAATTTCATCATTGCTATGTAAGTATTGCTGCTCAAAATATTTCGGTTATATACGTTATTTTTGAAATTGAGTGTCTTTAAATAGGTTTGTGGCATTTTATAATGAGGATATTTCACACTGTAATGTAAGCGTTTGTTGTTGTCTAGTAGTTTTTGTGATGCATGCAACAGTGATGACGTGAGAGTTGGAACATTGCCAAAACCTGTTGGACGGTTTAAAATTGTTTTCATGTAGTCCCATCCCCATACAAGAAAACATATGAGAGTACAGTGTATAGAAATACATACAAGAGTTAATTATTACACATTTAGGTACTGTACAGCATTGTGTGACAATATTTTTGCATTATTTTTAAATGTGATATCAATTTTTCATCTTAAACCTTCCTAAGGTGCTCATTTATATGCTTTACAATGGAGAAAAAGCATTATATTCCTTTCTGGGGAGATTTTGGATATGTTTCTGGACCCCTAGCTATTTTAGACCACTGTACTGATGAAAGGCTTGTAATTCCCACTTGAAAATGATGCAGCAGTGAGCTTCTTGAGTCAAAACGGTTGATTTGTAGTGACATACTGTCATGGTTTTGGGTGTTAACACCATTTCTTTTCCATCTTGCATCATTCTTTCGTTTATTACGGCCATTTAGTGTTCTTCATTTCCTTGATTGAATTATAAGCGTGCAAATCTCTTTTTACAATTTGCACCTATTGGCTTTCTGTTTAAACCCCTAGCAAGCCGATAAGCTTTGCTTCAACCTGAGTCTCTCAGCCAAATGTCTTCTCAAAGAAAATTGGGAGTTTTTTGAAGGGGGTGTAAGAGGGAAGTCAAACTGGGACCCAGAAAAGGCTGGCATTTGAACGAGCCTGCACGCTGGGACCCATCCTGTACTTCAAAGGACCCGAGAGCCTTGTGATAAAAAAATAGGTTACTCGGACTTCCTCTGGATGAGCAGGCCATTTGGCTCTCTGGACTGTTGCCCTCTGGACAAGACTGAGATAAGGGGAACTGGACTGGTTGTTTATGGTTGTGTGAGCAAGCCGTTGGGCCTGTGTGTAGATGCACAAGGAATGACAATTATGACTAGGACCTACTGATCAGGGGTCTAGTACAGCGAACGTCTTTAGTGAGGTCTTCAAGTTAGATAGGCGACCACGATCTGCCCGCTAACGGGATTGGTGGTATTGGTTATGGTGTTTTGGCTTAAGAGGACCCATGGGCGTTATACGCCGGTTCTTGTCAAATTCGCCTGAAGGAGCCCGATAGATACGCACCGTCCTGGGCTCATAACTATCGATGCACTATCCATGAAAGGAAGGCATGTATTATGGTGGTCAGCCTCCTACCCTCTGAGTTCTTCACCGAACTGAGATTTAACAATAGTGCTAAACCCGGGAGCATATATTGAGGAATGTTGGCACAAGATAGAGTCGAGTGTAACCACTCCCAAGTTCCACATATAGTTAAACCCAAATTTTAAATTATAATTTAATATGGAGTCAGATTATCACGAGGGTAAAACCTAGTAACTGTTACTCTTTCTTGCTATGGTCATGGATATATTTGATGTGTTGTTCTGCGCATTTGTGAATATTCTGATGCTCCCATTGGAATATTGACAGTCCAGCGACAGATCAAATATATCTCTGATGACAGCATAGCCCCGTTTGCGAACGGAGAGTAACCAGAATGCTACTGGTCCGTTTCAGGCCAGTCTTAAGCGGGATATGAAGCAGCGCCTTCATATCTGACCCGCGGCGACGGAACCAGTGCATTCTTAAGTATAATTGTGCCCTGTTCTTACGAACAGAGGAAAAATAACTAACATCTCCGGTTTTGAATCACACCAGCCAAGGGAAAACACGCGGTGCCTTCCCCTCCAGCTACAAACCCTCATTGGTCTAGCTGTGAGGTGTTTACAGGGGGAAAAAGGGAAATTTTCTGTTATGTGCTAAAGAACTGGCTGGAAGATTAGGAGTTGGTAAGGAGGAAGTGATTTCTGCATTTTGGTCAACCGTGCCATTTTGGTTTCTCCCTGAGCCTAATGTTGACATGACATTATTAGACAGATTGCAGCAGGAAGGTGTCAGCAGTTCAGATCTTGTAGTTGAGGATTATATAAAGCAGTCATGGGGGGCGTATGTACAGATTTTTAATGATGGGTCAAAGGATCCAAAAAGTGGAAAAGCAGAGTGTGGAGTATATGTGTTGGATCCTCAAATTCAGAAAGGCTTACGAATAACAAATGGGGTGTCAGTCTTTGCCACTGAACTACTGGCAATAATATGGGCCTTATGGTGGGTAGGACAAGTGAAACAAAGCAAAGCTGTTATCTGTTCTGGTTCAGCTGACGCCTTGCTGGCTTTGAGGAGTGGGACATCTAGAACTCGGAGTGATCTTGTTAATGAAACTCTGGTATGCCTATACAGAGTTGAGAAAATGGGCTGTGAGGTTGGATTCTTGTGGGTCCCAGGGCATTCAGGAGTTGAGGGAAATGAAATCGTTGACAAGATCGCTAAAGATTCTCTTCAAAAAGAGTATATAGATGTCAAGGTGTTATTGGGCAGACCAGAATACTACAGTATGATCAGGGAGGGGCTTGAAAAGGATTGGCAAGAGGAATGGAAGAACGAAAATAGGGGGAGACTTTATTTTTCAATTCAAGAGTCTGTTAAAAGGAAAAGTGTGTATATGGGGGGTGACAGAAGGGATGCAGTAAAATTGACTCGACTGAGGTTTGGGCACTGTGGGCTGGCTAGTTGCTTGAGAATAGTCGGTAAACATCCAGATGCTTTATGTGAGTGTGGCATTCCAGAGACTGTTCAGCATGTTATGTTTACATGTGAAATGTACAAACCAGAGAAAGGACAACTGTTTAAAGAATTAGCTGATATGGGGATTTCTTCTTTTAGTTTTAAATCTTTGTTTTGTCGGGGCAAGAACCATCAATACTGGCCTGCACCCTCGGATATAGGACTATAATGAACTGGTTTTTTTTATTGAACGGTGGAGGGCAGCAGTACGCCTTAGCGTCCAGACTGCCGGAAATCTATTAGAAGAAGAAGAAGAAAAAGCTGTCACTTACGTTACATGAGAGCCGGTAATCTGTCTGAGTTTTTCGGTATTGGATTGTTGTAGCTACAAAGTTAGCAACTTGTTGGCAACAAGTTAGTGCCTCAACCTAACTTCTTTTAGGGTGTTACTTTTTCAGCCTCGGTTCGAGGTCTGTTTTCTTTGAGTTACCTCGTTTTCTGCACCGGCAGTTTTGTTTCATTTTCAGAAAGTTCATACTCCTTAAGCTTTTGTTTTTTACCCAGTACGCGGGTTGTTTAGATCTTTTCTTTGGGATACTCTCCCTTAGGAGTATTGTTTTTCTTTTCTTTCTTTTTCCCCTGTCCTTTTGTCTCTAATAGCTTAAAGAATCCCTGTTCAGTTGCGTTTGGTCTCCCAAAACCCCCACTGCCTCACAAATACATGAATATGTTGTGATTTTCTATTTTTTTGCCTAAATAATTGCATTTGTGGCACTTAATGTCTTCCAAATTTATGAATATAAACTAATCCAGTTTTCAAGTCTCTGTGGTGTTCACATCTGGAGTTATAAAGCTTTAAATAGGGTAGCCCCTAAATGGGCAAGGATTGGCCATATTTGGCATGTGCGCTAAGGGGTTAAACACCATCAGAGCCAATCACAGAGCCAATCACACTAAAACTTAAATAACATGAAAAAACTCCAGAAAGTGAACTATCACCGAAATAAAAGGCATCTTAATTATTAAAGAAATACATTTGCATGATTTTGTTGACTGTGGTAAAGCAATTGAATAGATATCAATTCATAATGAGTAACTGCATCTCGTTCTTTTTTGGTTGACAGATAGAGCCTGTCCATCACCAGGTCACTGACTTCTATGTTGTGTTGTACAGAGCAAGTGGGCTTTCTGTATAGCTAACACCTCACAAGGGCTCCCACCCTGACTTTTTACTCTGGTCAACTTCTCCCCCTAAGGGTCGCCAGAGGAGCAGCACTGGACCTACGAAAGAAGCGGGAGAGACGGTATCCGAAGAGGAGGATGAACAACAATATGCTGATGCATTGGCAAGTCAGAGTCTGACATATACTAGATCTTGAATAAGCAGAAACAGCTCGCAGGATGAATGCAATAGTATTCATATCACTAACTATGCATCGTAAGTGGCAGCTTATTCCACACAATAATACAGTTTAATATAAAATGAATCTGTATATCAAAAACAATGTATATATTGTTGGGTAACTTTAATGTCATAAAATGGCTATTGTAGAGTGTGTAATTCTGTGCACCCTATTAGAAAACTATACATGCTCTGGGGCGGAAAAAGTAGGGCAACTATATTGGTTTGTGGTATTATGTTAAATTGTGGATTAATAGTAAAAGTAAAATTTGCAAGGAAAAGCTTAAGAAAGCAATTCCAAAATAGCAATTTTGTTGTTACCAAGATAAGGCCCATGATGTGCAACTTGAATTAGTCCGAATATTATTGAAGTTGTTTTCTTATTATTGGCACTATATTTCAAATAGTGCATAATAAAAAAAACATAAGTAAGCAAGGACTTGCTTCATTTTGTTGCCCAGTTGCAAAATGTTATGCATCTTGACCTTATTATCTCTTTCTGTCTACTTATGTGTGTTTTTAAAGGTTCTGGGGATTTTGCTGATAATGAATGTGGCCTTGCGCTTACATACACATTACGGGAAGAAGAAATGGCAGAAGGTAACTACAATTTACAAATTGATCATTTGACTGACACTTTTAGCCAAAGCAATTTACAAAAGTGCATTTAACATGGTAAGAAAACACCACTAAAGCTAGAGAGAGGCGCAGTTATGACATATTGAGCTGTCTGGCTCAAGATCTTTGAGGTAAAGAGAGATACGTAGAAACATTGAGGTGTAATCTGAAAAGGTGAATTTTTACAAGTGTGCGGAAGGCAGCCAGTGAATCTGCCTTCCTGTCTGAGCGGGGAAGGTTCTTCCATGATCGGCAATGAGGCTGCCCAGCACTAGAGGAGAAGTGACAGCCAGCTGGTGAGAGGATGCTGAACACTGAGGTCTGGTTGGAGTGTTACGGTGTGATCATAGTCTGAAGTCATGTGACCTGTGTGAATTTAGGCAAGCTGAAGACCGGGTGTGCAGCAGCATTCTGAAACAGCTGCATTAAACTGGAGGCACAGGCTGGTTGGCTGGCTGGCAATGAATAAACCTAGACAGGAGATTACGAGAGTTTGTACATGTGCAGCAGAGTCAGCTATCTAGATCTGTTTGTTTTCATCATTCATCAAAACAACACAAACTAACTCAGTTCTTATATCTCAAGCAAGTTTACATCATTGCAGAGGTTGTCCTGTGATATTCCAAAGCAAGATCAGATGGTGTGATTGCTTTAGGTCAGCCTGAAGAACAGTATGTCAAGCCAACATGTTTACGAGAAAGAACAGCATCCGCATCCAAAATTCAAAGCCAGTTAAACAAAGAACATCCTACCCTAGTTAGTAAAACCATCAGAAGACTAGCAAAAATGCAGCCTTAATGGAGGAATATCATTTTCCAAACCACTTCTTCAACCTCAGAACAAGTCTGGAGGAAATTTTTCTTCATATATAAACCAAAATTCAAACTTTCTGGTAGAAATCATAGGTGAGGAGGCTGCCGTATGAACGGTTAATTCAACAGTGCACAAAAACCCACAGTCAAGCATTGTGGTGGTAACATTCAGGTTTCAAGCTGTTTCACCTATTCCAGAGTTGGTAATTTTTCAGCAGTACAAAGATCTGAAACTTACATCAAAGCTTTGCCAGGTCTATTTGTACTCCCAGGGAGAGCAAGGAGTGTTGACTTGTATGGCTTTCCCTTCTCAGTCATCGTACGCTGAGTCCATTGAACGTCTGTGGGAACAGTTTTGAAATGGGAAAAGCAAACCTCTGGAATGTGCACAAAGAGTATTGGAATAATCCGGGTTGTCAAATTGAGCACTTGTAGAATCATTGCCAGACAGAATGCAAGTTGTAATTAAGACTGAGAAATATAGGCTCTTTAGTTAATTTCAGCCAAAAAATTTTATTTAGTAAAATAAATTATGCAGTCTTTCTTCAGATATAGGAACTGAGTAAAAATTGTGTGCTAGTTGTTAATGAATGATGGAAACAACTAAATGCTGGGAGAACCTGCAGGACTGAGTGGTTTCTGCAAGGTGCCCTGGGAAGCTCAGTCAGTCAGCCAGGGTCACACCTATATTCCTAACTTATGGAGAGGGAGAGACTGCGGAGCTAGCAATGGTGACTGAAACATCTGGGAAATTACTGTGGCAAGTGGAAAAAAAATAAATAAATAAAAACACAAAAATGAAAACTTGTGACACTGAAGTCCATCCATCCATCAATTATCTATACCCACTTATCCTGGGCAAGGTCCATCCTGGACAGGGTCGTGGTTAGTGTACAGTAGCTCAGGGTTACAATGTTATTGCATCATGATCTTCAGGTTTAAGCATATGATGATAAAGCCTAGTTTATGTTGCTTTCTTTTGTTTAGTCTGAAAGTGTAAGGCCAATGCTCCAATTGGCTCTAACGTAGATAGCGATGAGGAATGGTTAAAATATGATGTCCACCCAGTCTGCTGAACAGGTTACAACAAAATAAAAGTGATTATTACAATTTAAAGGTTATAATTGGGTTAAAAAAGTGAAAGAAATATTAAGAAGACAATGAATTGTCACTTCTGGGGAATATAACCACAACTTGAATCCAGATGGCTGGACCATTAAACACCATCAGAGCCGATCAAACACACAAACAACTAAAACTTAAATGACATGAAACAACTCCAGAAAGTGAACTATCACCAAAATAAAAGGCACCTTAATTATTAAAGAAATACATTTGCATGATTGTGTTGGCTGTGGTAAAGCAAATTAATTCATATCAATTCATAGTGAGTAACTGCATCTCATTCTTTATTGGTTGACAGAGAAGGCATGGCCGTCGCCAGATCACTGACACGGATTGCAGGAGCAGCACCACTGGATCTACTGAAGAAGGGGAAGAGACGGAACTCCGAGAGGAGGATGAATCAGAATGTTCTGATGTATGAGCCAGTCCGGGCCTGAAATGTCCTATACCTTGAATAAGCAGAAACAGCTCGCAGGATGAATGCAATAGTATTCAAGGCTGAAACATTAAGGTCTTTTATATGTTTTCTGCTTTGCGCAACAGCTGTGGGAAATTCTAGCTTATACCCACTTATCCTGGGCAGGGTCCATCCATTATCTATACCTGCTTATCCTGGGCTGGGTCCATCCATTATCTATACCCGCTTATCCAGGTCAGGGTCCATCCATTATCTATACCCACTTATCCTGAGCAGGGTCCATCCATTATCTATACCCACTTATCCTGGGCAGGGTCCATCCATTATCTATTCCCACTTATCTTGGGCAGGGTCCATCAACTATCTATACCCGCTTATCCTGAGCAGGGTCCATTCATTATCTATACCCGCTTATCCTGAGCGGGGTCGTGTGGGGGGGGGGGGGGGTGCTGGAGCCTATCCCACCATGACAGCCAAGACTCTTTATTTGGGTGTAATGTCTAGAGACTGCTATTTAGTCTAATGTTAGTGTACAGTAGCTCAGGGTTACAATGTTATAGCATTATGAACTTCAGGTTTAAGCATATGATGATACAGCCTAGTTTATGTTTCTTTCTTTCGTTTTGACTGGTAGTGTAAGGCTAATGCTCCAATCGGCGCTAACCTAGCTAGCCATGAGGAATGGTTAACATATGACGTCCACCCAGTCTGATGAACAGGTTACAACAAACCAGTAGTGATGATTACAATTTAATGGTTATAATTGGGATAAAAACTTGAACAAAATATTAAGAAGACAATGAATTGCCACTTCTGGGGAATATAACCACAACTTGAATCCAGATGGCTGGACCATTAAACGCCATCAGAGCCAATCAAACACACAAACAACTAAAACTTAAATAACATGAAAAAACTCCAGAAAGTGAACTATCAACAAAATAAAAGGCATCTTAATTATTAAAGAAATACATTTGCATGATTGTGTTGACTGTGGCCAATTCGTAATGAGTAACTGCATCTCATTCTTTCTTGGTTGACAGATGATGTCTGACATTCGCCAGGCCACTGTCAGGGCTCTCTGGAGGAGCACCACTGGACCTACTGAAGAAGAGAGAGCGGTACCCAGAGTGGAGGATGGATCAGAATGTTATGATATATGAGCCAGTCCGGGCCTGAAATGTCCTATACCTTGAATAAGCAGAAACAGCTCGCAGGATGAATGCAATAGTATTCGAGGCTGAAATATTAAGGTCTTTTATATGTTTTCTGCTTTGCGCAACAGCTGTGGGAAATTCTAGCTTATACCCACTTATCCTGGGTAGGGTCCATCCATTATCTATACCCGCTTATCCAGGGCAGGGTCCATCCATTATCTATACCCGCTTATCCTGGACAGGGTCCATCAACTATCTATACCCGCTTATCCTGAGCAGGGTCCATCCATTATCTATACCCGCTTATCCAGGGCGGGGTCCATCCACTATCTATACCCGCTTATCCTGGGCAGGGTCCATCCATTATCTATACCCGCTTATCCAGGGCGGGGTCCATCAACTATCTATACCCGCTTATCCTGGGCGGGGTCATGGGAGGTGCTGGAGCTTATCCCACCGGGACAGCCAAGACTCTTTATTTGGGTGTAATGTCTAGAGTTTGAGACTGCTATTTAGTCTAATGTTAGTGTACAGTAGCTCAGGGTTACAATGTTAATGCATCATGATCTTCAGGTGTAAGTATATGATGATAAAGCCTAGTTTATGCTGCTTTCTTTCGTTTTGTCTGGTAGTGTTAGGCTGATGCTCCAATCGGCTCTAACCTAGCTAGCGATGAGGAATGGTTAACATACGACATCCACCCAGTCTGCTGAACAGGTTACAACAAACCAGTAGTGATGATTACAATTTAATGGTTATAATTGGGATAAAAACTTGAACAAAATATTAAGAAGACAATTAATTGCCACTTCTGGGGAATATAACCTCAACTTGAATCCAGATGGCTGGACCATTAAACACCATCAGAGCCGATCAAACACAGAAACAACTAAAACTTAAATGACATGAAAAAACTCCAGAAAGTGAACTATCACCAAAATAAAAGGCATCTTAATTATTAAAGAAATACATTTGCATGATTGTGTTGACTGTGGTAAAGCAATTGAATTCATATCAATTGGTAATGAGTAACTGCATCTCATTCTTTATAGGTTGACAGATAGAGCCTGTCCATCACCAGGTCACTGACTTCTATGTTGTGTTGTACAGAGCAAGTGGGTTTTCTGTATAGCTAACACCTCACAAGGGCTCCCACCCTGACTTTTGACTCTGGTCAACTTCTCCCCCTAAGGGTCGCACCTATAGACTTACGGAAGATGCGGGAGAGATGGTATCCGAAGAGAAGGCCGAACCACCACATGCCGATTCTACGGAATTCGTAAGTCAGAGTCTGACATATACTAGATCTTGAATAAGCAGAAACAGCTCGCAGGATGAATGTAATAGTATTCAAGGCTGAAAAATTAAGGTCTTTTATACGTTTTCTGCTTTGCGCAACAGCTGTGGGAAATTCTAGCTTACACCCACTTATCCTGGGCAGGGTCCATCCATTAGCTATACCTGCTTAACCTGAGCAGGGTCCAATCATTATCTATACCCGCTTATCCTGATCTTTATAGGTTTACAGATAGAGCCTGTCCATCACCAGGTCACTGACTTTTATGTAGTGTTGTACAGAGCAAGTGGGTTTTCTGTATAGCTAACACCTCCGACCCTGACTTTTTATTCTGATAAACTTCTCCCCAGATAAAGAAATCAGAGTAATGCAAAAGCTGAATAGAACTGAAATATGTGTGTAAATTGCTTGACAACAGCTGGAATTCTAGCTGCAGAAAAAAAGACATGATGTGATAAATCTGAAAAAGGGAGACAGAAAACATGTTATTCTACGAGTAATCACAGAGAATCAGACCACATGTATTCTTTCCATGCCACATGAATAAAAAATGCATGTTTTAGTCCATAATATTCCATAACTGCAGCTTATTCCATACAATATAATAAAGTTTGAAATAAAACAAATACGAGGGGTTGTACAATTTTTCATTCTCTGTCTGTCCTAAAACTGCCATTAGAAATTACATAATATTAAAACATTTATTAATCTTAAGAGATTCCAACAGACACATGAACACACACACGCATATTCCTACAAACATGCACACACACACACACTAACTCACATGGCTAATTATCCCATTCAGCAATGACCACCCCCGCCCCCCTCCCCCCACCTTGCAGAACATTTATTCCTGAGGTATTTTGTCACTGAAAACCAACCACCCACAGAACAGAGCTTTCCAGTTGCATGGCGACAGATTAGTGCCAAACGTCCCGCGTGTTTTGGCTCAGCAGTGTTATATTAAAAGTGCTTTGTTGGAAGTGTGGGCACTTTAACTCCCCCGGCCCCACAGGTGGTGTTTGTTTTGATCCGTATGGGTCTAGGCCGGCTGTCACTCAATGCTGACACACCCAGGTCCCGCCCCACAACATAAGAAGAGTGCCAAAATTTCGGTCAAAGGAAAAGATGTCTTTACCGACAGTTTTAAAAAGAAACATTATGGAAGGAAGAAAGCCTAAGGGAATATCTGATTTTTTATTACAAAGAAAATTCAGAAGTGAATACCAAATAATTTCAAACAGGGTTATATTGGCAATCTTTTCAAACAATATCTTTTTTTTCAAGAAAATAAAAATGTGTTTTTTATTCTTTTTAATTATTTATTATTACAAAACCATCAATATTTTTTTCAATATCAATTTTTATTTTTATCAGTAGCAGTTGTTAATGGCACTGATATCTAATATCACACGGCTGTTCTTTTTTCGGAAGCGAAGGATGAAGTGAGAAGTTGGCGGCCTCTCGTTTGCAGATTAGCAGGAGTGCGAGGGCTTTTCGTAATTGCCTGTTTGTGGTGGCCGAGCACTTCAGGGGCCCGCCTGCACCCCCAGGTAACACGCCTGCCTGGCCGGCCCGGCCCGCGGGGACGCTCGAATCGCATGCACCGCGGTGCCTCTTGGGTACCCCAGGTCTAACTCGGGTTCGAAGCCAGCACCTCCGCTAATTCTGCTTTTGGGCTGGGTTCAGCTTACGCAGAGGTGGAAAATCTCCCAGACGGGACGGCGTCCGATTAGAGCCGCTAACCGCCCCCTTTAGCGCCTGCCGACAGTCCGGGCGCTTTGTGATGAAACGGACGCCAACGCGGCCATAAAGGTAATTATTAACTCTGCTGATAGGAAGGCGACCGTTTACAAGAAATGGAAACCGAAAGCAAATCAAACAATATGAGTTAGGTCATACTGGGTCTAACAAGAGTCAAGGAGAGTACACTCTTGATAGGGGGACCTCAAATTTGGGGTGTTGTGATATACCTGTTTTGATGATAATCACGATATTCAGTAAATTATTCAGCTACAATATAGTGTGAAAAAACATTTCCTGGAAAAGTCGTATATTGGGATTTTTTGGTCACGTTTTTTTGCTGGAAGTGCTTAGCGATAATTCACGTCTTACTGCTTACGACAGTTATAACCAGCCTACTTACCGGTGACAAAATGGCTAATTTACAAAAAAAACATGGATGTGGCTTGATCCAGGATCCCAGAGATTTCCATCTTTCCCCTCACGTTTAATGGCCTGAATCCTGGTGTTTCTCCTCATTGGCTCAGTCTTTTTTTGCACAGATTTAAAATATTGGCTTTGTTATTTGTATAGCCCAACACAGAACAGCGTTTACACATTTTCCTAACCTCAGTAATCCACTGACTGCTAATGCTAACTGCATGGAGCGCGTGACGGATTGTTCTGTCAGGACCACTGTCATCAAGTAGAACTTTATTGACAATAAAGGCAATACAGTTATGTTTGGCGGTATGGCTCTGTTCTGGAGCTCTCCCGCCAACCACGCAGCCCGCGTGGATAAGGCCGGGAGGCCAGCAGCCAAACCCCCCCTAGAGGGGTACACACAGAACAGATCCAGCAGCAAAGCAGTTTTTAACACATATGAATTGAGCAAATGCAATTTCTTAACACATAAGGATGGAGCAATACAACTTCTTAACACATAGGAATGGAACAAATGCAATTTCTTAACACATAAGGATGGAGAATGCAAATTCTTGACGCATGGGGAAGGAGCTGGGGTGGTGGAGGGGATTTACGAAGCAACGTGCAGCGCTTGCATGCAGGAGGAGCAGCCGAATGAGTAGAGGGAGGCTGTTTAAGTAGACCGCCCTGTTAGTGAATGTACTGTGATAGGCTAACATCACTCAGCTGAGCCATCAGCTGATTCGGCCGGAGCGCTTGACTCTCGTGACCTGCCAGAACTACGCGATGCTCTATTTCTGTCAGGACCACTGTCATCAAGTAGAACTTTATTGACAATAAAGGCAATACAGTTATGTTTGGCGGTATGGCTCTGTTCTGGAGCTCTCCCGCCAACCACGCAGCCCGCGTGGATAAGGCCGGGAGGCCAGCAGCCAAACCCCAAAACAACCATATGCCAATATGCTATCAATAAGTGTCTCCGGCTGATGTGATGACTATGTGTACGACCACCTGGAGGAAGCCCTTCGTCCAGTCGAGCCTTTCGGCTTGAGGCCGTCTATATTTTTACATGGATCAGTGGTTATGTGTCCCAACAGCATGTTGGACGTTCCCCTGAGGCCAATACTTAGATGTAGTATTAATTAATAACCCCAAGGAACATACTATGTGTGGTATGATATTAGGCTATGTGTACCGACGCTGTCGGTATTTCCCCTCGAGCGCCGCGATTTGAACTAACCGGGGGAAATATACTACCGACTACGTCAGTGTAAATGAATCCTCACTCGTTGCATAGGCCAGTAGTAGCAGCAGCAGGAGCGCGGTGGCAGTAACGCAGCAGCGTAGGAGCCATAGCGCAGCAGCAGTAAGAGCAGTGATGTGAAGCACGTGTTCAACGATGACGTGATGACTATGTGTACGACCACCTGGAGGAAGCCCTTCGTCCAGTCAAGCCCTTCGGTTTGAGGCCGTCTATTTTTTTTTTTTTTTTTTTTAATGATCAGTGGTTATGTGTACCAACGCATGTTGGACGTTCCCCTGAGGCCACTAGTTAGATGAATTATTAATTAATAAACCAGGGGAACATACTATGTGAGATGTAATATTAGGCTATGTGTACCGACAGCTTGTCGGTATTTCCCCTCGAGCGCCGAGATTTAAACTAAACCGGGGGAAATATGCTACTACCTGCATCAGTGTAAATGAATCCTCGCTCATTGCCATCCATACAAGCATGCATGGACAAGACCAGGAGGGGGCAGCAGCAAAACCCCCCAAAGCAAACATACGCCGACATGTTAGTACTTAGTCTCCGACATGGGGCGACATAGCTCAGGAGGCAAGACCGATTGTCTGGCAGTCGGAGGGCTGCCGGCCCAAACACCGCCCTGGGCGTGTCGAGGTGTCCCCGAGCAAGACACCCAATCCCTAACTGCTCTGGCGAATGAGAGGCATCAATTGTAAAGCGCTTTGGATAAAAGCGCTATATAAATGCAGACCATTTAGTCTCCGGCTGAAGTGATGTGATGAAGTTTGAAGTGATGACTATGTGAAATGCCATTCGGCTACCGGAAAGACCCTTCATCCGGTCAGCTCGAGGCTGTTCTAACGTTGTGGGTCAGTGGCTATGTGTACCAAGGGTTTTTTTTTTTTTTTTTTTTTTTTTTTTACTATTTGTAATGTTAAAGGCTATGCCTACGTGTATGGCCTTGGCTTCTATCAATCAAATGTATTTGTATAGTGTATTTTACGGCAGTTGTCACAATGCATTTTACGGACAACCCTGACCTGAACCCCCACAGGAGCAAGCCTAAGGCGACAGTGGCAAGGAAAACTCCCTGTGGCAGATAGGAAGAAACCTCGGAAGGAACCAGGCTCAAGGGGGAAACCCATCCTCCTCTGGTTGGCTCAGGTTGTCGATTGTGACAAGCATGTCAGTCAGTGGCTCAGCTACCTCGTAAGTCCAAGGCCATTCAAACTAATCACCAAATATCATTAGGCTATGTGTACCAGCAGCTTGTTCGTATTTCCCCCCAGCACAGAGATTTAAACCAATTAGAGGGAAATATACTACTCATATTAGTGTAATGAATCCTCGTTCAGTAGTAGTGAGGCAGCAGCAGCAGCAATAAACAGCAGGAGCAGTAGCATCAGCACAGCAACACAGCAGCAGTAACATCAGCAGTAGTGGCAGCAGTACGCAGCAGCAGCAGTAGCACCCAGCAGCAGTAACAGCAGCAGCAGCAGTAGCAGTACCAGCAGCAGCAGCTTCAGTAGCAGTAGCAGTAGCACCCAGCAGCAGCAGCAGTAGCAGCAGCAGCACTAGCATCAGCAGCAGTAGTAGCAGTAGCAGCAGCAGGAAACCGATTATAGAGGAAACATTGGCAGCTGCGACACCGGTACTTGCCAGTAGACAGTAGCAGCCGTGCTCCTATACTGCAAAGCTCATAGCTTTTGAACAGAAATTATGTCAATGCCAACGGATGAGGAAGTACATGTCCAAAGCCCCGTAGCTTCACTGAGGATGCTGGGAACCATCACTGCTGCCGTTGCCACACTGGAGCAGGAGTGGTGGTGTAGAACTCCGGAATGGGGACCACATTGCCAATGAGACAGAGGCGGACGGCAACCAGATTTCGTCATGGCATTTCCCAATGAAGGCTCCTCAGGGCTCGCATGGGGGCGCCACCACAGGTACCGGGTCATGGAGGAGAGGACGGAAAACAGTGCTAGTATGCAATAATGACACAAGTTTCTTCATTTTCTTAGATTAAAAGCTTGAGGTGAATACAATATATAGCTAATTTAAGCATATTTGCCGTGGTGAGATCATATAAAGAACCATGAAGCATAAGGAAATGCAGTTTCCAACAGTGGGTACTCCGGGGTTGAAACACTTGCCTTAAGAGAGACCAGTTGTGAACGCAGTTATGAGGCTGAATAGTCTATGAATTTTTTTTTTTTTTTTTTTTTAATTGTGGGGAAATGCATTATGCAGAGATTGGATGAACATATTACTGCTTCTGCCCGTCAGGCGTTACGATGAGGCTAATCTTGCGTTGCGCTATCGGAAGCGACTCCTACCAAACGGATACGCTGGAAAAGATGCATAGCCTGGTCCCGAAAGCCGAGACGATTGGCGATCGTGTTTTTGAGTTTCGCTTACATTACATTACAGGCATTTGGCAGGCGCTCTTATCCAGAGCGACGTACAACAAGTGTATAATCATAACCAGGAACAAGTATGACGAACCCCTAGAGAGAAGTACCGGTCCAAGTGCAGGGAACAACCGCATAGTTCAACTTGGACCCTGAAGGTTAAACTGATTAACACTAACAACGATAACGGCAACAACGCTTAATTCGCTGACATAAGGGCCACTCCGGGCGAGGGCAGGCGTAGATCAGTTATTAAAATACTTGGTAGATTTGTTAATCACCGCTGACAGTGTTAATTTTTATTCGGTAAAAAGTGACTTGCAAACGATCGGTCAGCTAGCGTCACCCAGCAAGTAAACACCACAAACGGCGATGGAGTAGTAGCAGTTAATGGCTCATTAACGGACTGGCGAAAACCTACGACAATAACTTGCTTGGTTAACAGCGGGTCTACCAGACAGTTGTATGAAAATTAGCATAGTCAAATCACTAGTAGTCTACACATCCCTGATTGACTGACCATCAGTGCAGTCGATGTTCTTCCCCTGTAGTTCATATTGCTAATGCGTGAGCTAACCACGGATAGCTTACCTAGCTCACTGGCAAGCTGATATGCTAGCTAAGCATATTTGTTTTGCTGAGAAACATAAATTAAAGATAACTGAACATAATTGTATTATTAATGTCATACATATAACGTGATTACATGACACAGTACAGTCACGGATGGAAATTAAACTCCGTAAACATTTGATCATATATTTTAAAACATAACGGCAGACAGTCAGCTAGCCTCGTTCGTTCTGCAATCGTTCGTTCAGGTTGATGGGCTTTTCCGCACCGGACTGTCAATCACATTATAAAAATCACAAGACCGCTTAACTCTATGGTTTTGGCTCCAAATCGAGAACATGGCCGCGCCCGCCATTGAGCTTCAAAACGTGTTTTACAGACCCACGGAGAGGCAATGGGTGACGTCACAGTAGCTTTGTCCATATTTTTTTTTTTTACAGTCTCTGGTGCTCAGTCGTGTGGTCACATGCCTGATCACATGCACGGTGAAGAGGTCAGAGCAGTGACGCGGAGAAGGCTACATGAAATCCCTTCTCCGCTGTGATAAGCCTAAACGCCCGTTTAGGTGTCATGGAATACAACGATACACTTATGAATGCGGAACGTACGCATTCGCGTCTTGCAACAGCACAATATTGAGAGAACCAGTTGGATAAGACAACGTTAGCCTAATTTGTCTCATTACAATGGACATTAGCAATCCCTAAACATTCAGCATCGTGATCTGACAGCTAAATTAGGTAGCCAACCAAATTGTATCCTCGCAGATTTAACACCAATATGAATTTAATGTTTTTATTTTTCTGTCGCGATGATTGGGTCCTGATAGGGAACCGGCTCTTTAAGCGCAAATCGTGAATAAGTGGATAACAACTTTCAGAAACCGAAAGTTGAAGCCGAAGCTGGTTTGCATTTACAACATTGGCTGTAGCTTACTTGCCGGTAACAGTCCAACACTCCTTGTAGTGTAGCGATTCAGCGAAGGGTAGAATGCAGCTTTGAACAATTTAGACGACTCAGCATCTCAGCTCTTTGCAACACGCCCTGCCGCCCATGTTCAATCTGCCAAACCTATAACAGCCAGAGTTTAACTGCCATCTCGCAGCCCAATTTTTCCGGAATAACTGTTTACACCAGGAAGTAGGCATGGGGCTAGCTGCGTGTTAGCGACTGTCCTTAATCCGTCAGCCGTTCGTAATGAACAAAAGATTCTTTATCGATACGCCTACTTTTCCCATCTCAGCCAAGCGTGAGAACTTTGGCGTTCTCAATTCAGACATTTCCGCTTAGATTTACGTGCACGAACCCCAAATTCGCGTAAAACGGTTGATTGGAAGACCCCGCTCTGATCAAGTAGAGGATGTAGCGTACGACCCAATTCTACTGCGTTCAGGAAGGTAGCCGAAAACATTCACGCCAGGAATTCTTTAGCAGTGACGCATCTAGCTTTGACTCTGGTGGTGAGAAACTCGACAATAAGCATGCCATTAACTTGTGCCCGCATATGTTGGAACGTTTCCGCTTTTAGCGAAAGACTTGCGATATTCGTGGAACCAGCCCCTCTGTGAGACGTCCCCGCAATCGAAGGTGTATATTCGGTGTTTTAGAGCGACTTTTAGAGGAGGCCATAGCTACTTTCTATAGAAATAGTTGGCAACACTGTATATTATGCGTTTACGCTAGACTCAGAGCTCAGCAGAATTTAAATAAGGTTGATGACATTACCCGGCAAAAATCTGCAGCTAGCAGATATGGACGTGGCAGCAGCTTCCAGGCTTGAACATGGCGTCCTCCATGGAGGGGCGGCGCCGCCGCAAAGCAGCGCTCCTTGAATGAAGCTCCCTGGCCAGTTAGCAGTGAGGACAGTGCACCGGTATCCTCAATATTTGGAATAAGCCGCTTAGACAACGCTTTGCATGGCTGGCCCCGAAATGGATCGCCTGCCTGCTGCAGCTAGAGTTTAGAGGTAAGGAGCAATGCAAATAAATAGCAAGACTTCCTCATAGTGCCTAGGCTGTGAGCTTAGACTAGCAGCTAACATGTAGCAAGTAGACTTGGTTTAGACTGGCAACGTGCCGTAGGCTAGCTGGATTGCAGGAAGAAGCACCGATTTACGAAGCAACGTGCAGCGCTTGCATGCAGGAGGAGCAGCCGAATGAGTAGAGGGAGGCTGTTTAAGTAGACCGCCCTGTTAGTGAATGTACTGTGATAGGCTAACATCACTCAGCTGAGCCATCAGCTGATTCGGCCGGAGCGCTTGACTCTCGTGACCTGCCAGAACTACGCGATGCTCTATTTTTCCCTCATCGTGGGGCCAAGGCTTGTCCTGTCTCTACGCGGGCGTGAGCGGGAACAGCAGACAGTTTTTAAATTTAAATTTCCCTGCCCCCTTCTTTTCTCAAAAAGGCGAAGGGGGAGGAATCGCATGAACCGTGGTGCCTCTTGGGTACCCCAGGTCTAACTCGGGTTTGAAGCCAGCACCTCAGCTAATTCTGCTTTTGGGCTGGGTTCGACTTACGCAGAGGTGGACAACCTCCCAGACGGGACGGCGTCCGATTAGAGCCGCTAACCGCCCCCTTTAGCGCCTGCCGACGGTCCGGGCGCTAAACGAAACGGCCGCCAATGCAGCCTAATTGATTCGCACGCCGCCCGCGGCGTCGGGAGGGGACACGCTCTCCCGGGATCAGGCTCTGCACGTTCGCGAGTGGAGTACGGGGCGGCAGCGGGCGCAGTCCTGGTGGGTGGGGGTGGGGGTGGGGGTGGGGGGCGGCGGCAGGTGCAGTCGTGGTGGGGGGGGGGGGGGCGGGGCGCAGTCGGGGTGGGGGGGGGGGCGGCAGCGGGTGCAGTTGATAACTCCCGTCGGCCCGCCACTGTCTGGCCCATCGATCCGCCAACTTTATTTGACCTCTCATACATGTGCGTGTCTGTGTGTATGTATGTGTGTGTGTGTGCGTGCGTGCGTGTGCACATGTATGCATGTGCGTGTGTGTGAGTGTGTGTGTACCAAGCGGCCAAAACCAGACTTCGTTTTTGAAGCTCATTTCCTGGTGTTGTAGTTCCTGGTTGCTCACTAGCGCCACTACGGATGGCTCCAGTATAGGTGTTTTCATATCCGGTTTCCATGTAAGTCTACGGTACAAATGCGATCAAAATACAAAGTCAATAATTTTTTCTCACAAGAACAAATAGTCATAATAGGTGTATTTTATTTGTCTTATGACTGTCCATGGGTCGATTTCATGATTTATTGCGTCATTTTGGCACAGTGTCAATATTTGTTGTGGACCAATGAGGTACAGCTTGCGTCACTTCCGGATTACTGCGGAGGACTGGGCTATAGTAGGGGCTACAATCTGTGGTCACTGGGATGGGAGGTGGCGTCTCTTGGCCTTGACATTGCGGCTCCGGCTACGGTCCGCCTGTGCTAAGTCTGAAAATGCAGGCATCCCATTTCGTGGTGATTTCATTATGGTGTGTGTTATTTACAGCTGCACTAGACGACCATAAAATAATCCTCCTCTTAAGTTTTTCGGTAGCCGAGTCATTTTTACTATTTCCTTTAGCCTACTTAACCAAATAATTATTTGGCAGAAAGCGTAATCAGCTTGCTATATTTGGTAGTCCAGTAGTAGCCTATGCTAAAACAGTCGCAACTTCGGCTACCAAGCCATTTGACTAGCTAGCTAACCTTAACCGGCAAACATTCAATCTGTCAGACGTGTTTGACGGCTTGTCAGTCGTGTACATTCCGTAAATGTCTACCTGGGCAATGCTTCACGCATGTGACAAAGCTACTATAATCCCGATTTTGGGATAAACACTTTTTCACGAAGCGAATTAAGAGTCTCAAGGTTCATTTGCTGAATATACAACACACGATGAAATCACACACACAGAATTTAATGAAATTAACCATCTTGGCATTTAGAAAGGAACATGTTTTTAGCATTTAAGAGGCCGACAAGCTAGGCATTTAAGACAGTGGTTCTCAGAATCGGTTCTGGGGGCTCCTTGCGTATATTGGCTTTTCTCCATTGGTTTTGATGATTTACAAGAAAAAAATAATAGCCTAATATAGTAATAATTAGAAATTCAATGTAGGCTACATCATTTTTGTCTTCATGCACCAGGTGGAAAACTTGCTGTACAAAGTGCGTTGTCATATTTACACGCCTGCAGATCAGTTATTAAAATACTTGGTAGATTTGTTAATCACCGCTGACAGTGTTAATTTTTATTCGGTAGAAAGTGATTTGCGAACGATCGGTCAGCTAGCGTCACCCAGCAAGTGAACACCACAAACGGCGATAGAGTAGCTAGTAGCAGTTACTGGCTCATTAACTGACTGTGGCGAAAACCTACAACGATAACTTGCTTGGTTAACAGCAGATCTACCAGACAGTTATACGAAAATTAGCCTAGTCAAATCACCAGTAGCCTACACATTTCTGATTGATTGACCATCAGTGTAGTCAATGTTCTTCCCCTGTGGTTCATATTGCTAATGCGTGAGCTAACCACGGATAGCCTACCTAGCTCACTGGCAAGCTGATATGCTAGCTAAGCATATTCGTTTTGCTGAGAAACATAAATAGAAGATAACTGAACATAGCCTAATTGTATTTTTAATGTCATACATATAACGTGATTACATGACCCAGTACAGTCACGGATGGAAATTAAACTCCGTAAACATCTGATAATATATTTTAAAACACAACGGCAGACAGTCAGCTAGCCTCGTTCAGGTTGATGGGCTTTTCCGCACCGGACTGTCAATCAAATTGTAAAAATCACAAGACCGCTTAACTCTATGGTTTTGGCTCCAAATCGAGAAAATGGCCGCGCCCGCCATTGAGCTTCAAAACGTGTTTTAGAGACCCACGGAGAGTCAATGGGTGACGTCACAGTAGCTTTGTCCATATTTTTTACAGTCTCTGGTGTGTACACGTGCATGTTTCTGTGTGTGTGAGTGTGTGTGTGTACACGTGTGCGTGTGTGTGTGTGAGTGTGTGCGTGTACACGTGTGCATGTGTGTGTGTGTGTGTGTGAGTGAGTGCGTGTGTGAGTGAGTGCATGTGTGTGTGTACACGTGTGCATGTGTGTATGTGTGTGTGTCTGTGTGTCAGTGAGTGTGTGTGTGTACACGTGTGCATGTGTGTGTGTGTGTGTGTGTGAGTGTGAGTGAGTGCATGTGTGTGTGTCTCTCTGTGTAGACAGCCACATTTGTTTTTTTCCTCTCTCTTTCTCTCTCTCAGTCATCCCTTATTTCTTGGCCTTGTGTCCTATTGCTCACCTGCTCACTCCCGGCCTTGTGTGCCATGTTGGGGGGGCTTGGGAGGGCTTGGGAGGGCATTAAGGGCACTGAGGCCCCCTTTCCATTGCACAAAACAGTTCCGGAACCATCCCTACCCGGAGCTATCGGGACCCTCGGTAGTTCCCAGAATTGTGTTCTGGTTTCTGTCTTCACTGAACTTTGAGACTCATGAGCCTGAGCTGGGGGATGGGGGGGGGCGGGTATGGGGGGGGGGGGGGTGAGGGCTGAGCTACCACACTCAAAAAGAGGCTGCTGCGCTCTCTCCCCCTCTCTCTCTCTCTCTCTCTCATTCTCTCTCTCCCTCTCTCTCTCTCTCTCTCTCATTCTCTCTCTCTCTCTCTCATTCTCTCTCTCCCTCTCTCTTTCTCTCTGTCTATCTCCCTCTTTCTTCCCTTGCTCATTATGATCGGTCTCCCTTGATCTATTGACTCACCGCTTGATTGTGGACAATTACCTGGTCACGCGTTTGGCTACTGTAGCCATGTAGATGTTCGGGCATTTTTTTCAAATAGCCATAAAGGTAATTATTAACTCTGTTGATAGGAAGGTGACCATTTACAAGAAATGGAAACCGAAATCAAATCAAACAATATGAGCTAGGTCATACTGGGTCTAACAAGAGTCCAGGAGAGTACAATCATGATAGGGGGACCTCAAATTTGGGGTGTTGTGATATACCTGTTTTAATGATAATCACGATATTCAGTAAATTATTCAGCTACAATATAGTGTGAAAAAACATTTCCTGGAAAAGTCGTATCTATTGGGATTTTTTGGTCACGTTTTTTTGCTGGAAGTGCTTGGCGATAATTCACATCTTACTGCTTACGACAGTTATAACCAGCCTACTTACCGGTGACAAAATGGCTAATTTACAAAAAAAACATGGATGTGGCTTGATCCAGGATCCCAGAGATTTCCATCTTTCCCCTCACGTTTAATGGCCTGAATCCTGGTGTTTCTCCTCATTGGCTCAGTCTTTTTTTGCACAGATTTAAAATATTGGCTTTGTTATTTGTATAGCCCAACACAGAAAACCTCAGTAATCCACTGACTGCTAATGCTAACTGCATGGAGCGGGTAACGGATTGTTTTCCCTCATCGTGGGGCCAAGGCTTGTCCTGTCTCTACGCGGGCGTGAGCGGGGGGTGGGGACAGCAGACAGTTTAAATTTAAATCTCCCTGCCCCCTTCTTTTCACAAAAAGGCAAAGGGGGGTGAATCGCATGAACCGTGGTGCCTCTTGGGTACCCCAGGTCTAACTCGGGTTCGAAGCCAGCACCTCGGCTAATTCTGCTTTTGGGCTGGGTTCGACTTACGCAGAGGTGGAAAATCTCCCAGACGGGACGGCGTCCGATTAGAGCCGCTAACCGCCCCCTTTAGCGCCTGCCGACAGTCCGGGCGCTTTGTGATGAAACGGACGCCAACGCGGCCATAAAGGTAATTATTAACTCTGCTGATAGGAAGACGACCATTTACAAGAAATGGAAACCGAAATCAAATCAAACAATATGAGCTAGGTCATACTGGGTCTAACAAGAGTCCAGGAGAGTACAATCTTGATAGGGGGACCTCAAATTTGGGGTGTTGCAATATACCTGTTTTGATGATAATCCAGATATTCAGTAAATTAGTCAGCTACAATATAGTGTGAAAAAACATTTCCTGGAAAAGTCGTATCTATTGGGGTTTTTGGTCACGTTTTTTTGCTGGAAGTGCTTGGCGATAATTCACATCTTACGTCTTACGACAGTTAAAACCAGCCTACTTACCGGTGACAAAATGGCTAATTTACAAAAAAAACATGGATGTGTCTTGATCCAGGATCCCAGAGATTTCCGTCTTCCCCCTCGCGTTTAATGGCCTGAATCCTGGTGTTTCTCCTCATTGGCTCAGTCTTTTTTTGCACAGATTCAAAATCTGGGCTTTGTTATTTGCATAACCCAACACAGAACAGCATTTACACATTTTCCTAACCTCAGTAATCCACTGACTGCTAATGCTAACTGCATGGAGCGGGTAACGGATTGTTTTCCCTCATCGTGGGGCCAAGGCTTGTCCTGTCTCTACGCGGGCGTGAGCGGGGGCGGGGACAGCAGACAGTTTTTAAATCTCCCTGCCCCCTTCTTTTCTCCAAAAGGCGAAGGGGAGGGAATCGCATGAACCGTGGTGCCTCTTGGGTACCCCAGGTCTAACTCGGGTTCGAAGCCAGCACCTCGGCTAATTCTGCTTTTGGGCTGGGTTCAGCTTACGCAGAGGTGGAAAACCTCCCAGACGGGACGGCGTCCGATTAGAGCCGCTAACCGCCCCCTTTAGCGCCTGCCGACAGTCCGGGCGCTAAACGAAACGGCCGCCAGCGCAGCCTAAGTGATTCGCACGCCGCCCGCGGCGTCGGGAGGGGACACGCTCTCCCGGGATCAGGCTCTGCACGTTCGCGAGTGGAGTACGGGGCGGCAGCGGGCCCAGTCCGGGTGGGGGGTGGGGGGCGGCGGCAGGTGCAGTCGTGGTGGGGGGGGGGGGGGCAGCGGGCGCAGTTGGGGTGGGGGGGGGACGGCGGGCGCAGTCGGGGTAGGGGGGGGGGGGTGGGGTGGGGGGGGTGGCAGCGGGTGCAGTTCATAACTCCCGTCGGCCCGCCACTGTCTGGCCCATCGATCCGCCAACTTTATTTATTAAGGCTCCTAAGTGCTTTCCAATGGACGTCCCCATTAGCGCTCTACCCCCACCAGCTGTTTACATTCGTTGTCATTAAGGTCACACAAAGACTGCCATCAAGTTCATCAATGTATTGATCGGAATAAAGCCGGGGTAAAGGTGGAGCAGAGCCGGGACTGATTTCTGTGTAAAGATGTCAAGCCGGAGACAACTAAATAAAAGAATAGGGCAGTATGGATTAGCTTTGTTGTTATTATTTTATTACGCTTCCTCATATGTTCCTTCAGCCTTGATGCCCTTTATTGATGAAATCTCCTTTGTTTTTGTTTCATTCTTCAGCTCAGCTTTATTCTCGAACAGTTTAGCTAGCAAAACCAGAAACAACAAGGCAGTTGTTTCAAAAATATCACACAACAATCATTCACGAAAAAGACTGTTTATTTTTCACGAGATACATACTTGCACGAGCCACAGCGAATCCCGCGAACTCTTCTCTGCATTGTAAAGACGTTCATACTGAGCAAAAGGTGGATAAAGAACGTTTGTGGAAATTGATCACCACTAATTCTACCCCAGGTCTGCTACAGAATTTTAACCCGGCTTGGCAGTGTAAAGACAGCTTAAGTTAGCCTAATGTTGGACAATGAATGAGTACATAACGTCACTTGTATAACAATCATTTTTAATTCAGTTAATAATAAGTGTAAGTGTAATAGCTGGCGTGGCCCAGGTGCCAACTGACTGACGTCACACAGGCGACACTGGTTGGATCCGGTTGGATCTATGGGAAGTGAGGTCCAAAAACACACCTTCAATTACCGCTTCTCGCCATTGGTACCGCCAAAGAGAACAAAACGGAAATCTTAGAGATTGTAACTTTAAGTAAATATATATTTTTGTTTTTTGCTAGCCATCATTTAGCATTGAAATCTAAGAACAGTTCAATTTCTTTCCTAGCAAAACATCTCCATTACTACTGTACTCTCTCACACAAACTATTATACTCTCTCACCCATACTACTGTACTCTCTCACACAAACTACAATACTCTCTCACACGTACTACTGTTCTCTCTCACACAAACTACTATACTCTCTCACATGTACTACTGTTCTCTCTCACACAAACTACTATACTCTCTCACACATACTACTGTTCTCTCTCACACAAACTACTATACTCTCTCACACAAACTACTATACTCTCTCACACATACTACTGTACTCTCTCACACATACTACTGTACTCTCTCACACAAACTACTATACTCTCTCACACAAACTACTATACTCTCTCACACATACTACTGTACTCTCTCACACATACTACTGTACTCTCTCACACAAACTACTATACTCTCTCACACAAACTACTATACTCTCTCACACAAACTACTGTACTCTCTCACACATACTACTATACTCTCTCACACAAACTACTATACTCTCTCACACAAACTACTATACTCTCTCACACATACTACTGTACTCTCTCACACATACTACTGTACTCTCACACAAACTACTATACTCTCTCACATACTACTGTACTCTCTCACACAAACTACTATACTCTCTCACACAAACTAATGTACTCTCTCACACAAACTACTATGCTCTCTCACAAAAACTACTCTACTCTCTCACACATACTACTGTTCTCTCTCACACATACTACTATACTCTCTCACACATACTACTGTTCTCTCACACAAACTACTATACTCTCTCACACGTACTACTGTTCTCTCTCACACAAACTACTATACTCTCTCACACATACTACTGTTCTACTGTTTTTGCTAGCCATCATTTAGCACTGAAATCAAAGAACAGTTCAATTTCTTTCCTAGCAAAACATCTCCATTGCCTATTGCATACACCACATATATAAACACATAAATATTAACTTTTTTTAAAAGAGTGATTAAGGATACATCTGATGGGGAATCAGTTGTCATGGGGCTACATGGGGTATCAGTCGTCAGAAAAGGTATGCATGTATACCTGCGTATGTGCATGGTAGGGAATCTATTTTAACAAGAGTGCAACTTTTTAAGAAAATCAATATTTACCATCATGAAATGCATATGGCTGGCCATGAGTGACTTTTGGTAAACATCTGCATTGAAGATTCTGATATTTTGAAAAGTGCAAAAGCAATAGTTCAAAAGCAATGGACAATTATTAGTTAGCAATATAAGTGTAAGAAAATGTTAGTTTAAGATATGAAAAGAGCTGACTGAGGGCAAGGCGGGATTTGATCGTCTGACTTTGTGCTTTGAAGTCAATTTTATTGTCAAGTAGCTGTCTGAAAGTGTGAATTTTCTTGGCCAAATGTGTCTGTGGTTTTAAAGAAGAAGACAGGTCAGTAAGCACAGCTGAGCTCCGGTTGTATCCATATGGCCTGGCGATATTGTAGGAGGTTAACTGAACTTGTAGATGGTATGTCATTGCATTACATTACATTACATTTATTTGGCAGACGCTTTTATCAAAGCGACGTACAAAAAGTGCATTTCATGGTCATAGACAACTGCTTAACACAGGTTCAGTAAGGTACAATACTTATTTTGTACAGCTATTTCTAGCCAAGAACACAGTTTAGTTCACACAGTGAACACTATTCAAACCTAACCTCTGCAAAGCCAACTAGGCAGAAGAATAAGCTACAGTATTAGGACAAATACAAATTACCAAAAAGTGCTGGGATGGGGCAACATGTAACAAGTGTCATGAAAAAAGGGGGGGGGGAGAGATTTAGAGTGAAATATACAGCGTGGTGGTGGTTAGTCTAGGTATAGTCTGAAGAGATGAGTCTTCAGGCCACGGCGGAAGATGGGTAGTGAGGGGGAGGTTCGGAGAGGGACGGGGAGTTCGTTCCACCACTGGGGAGCTAGGGTGGAGAAGCTCTGTGATCCCTTTGGGCGGGTGGGAGGGGTTACAAGGCGCCCTGCTGCCGCAGAGCGGAGTGGTCGAGCAGGCACATAGAATCGAGTCATGTCCTGCAAGTAGATGGGGGCTGTCCTGTCGGCAGCAGTGTAGGCAAGGGTCAGGGCTTTGAACTGGATCCTGGCAGCGACCGGTAGCCAGTGGAGTGATCGCAGCAGAGTGACGTGGGAGAATTTGGGAAGGTTGTAGATGAGTCGGGCAGCAGCATTCTGAATCATCTGTAGTGGCTGTATGGCACAAGCTGGCAAGCTTGCAAGGATGTCATAATGCAGTGTATACGTTCAGTGAACTGGGGGTAGATGTGGTGGAAAAGAAATAAAAGACAATTATTGGTGAGCAAACAAGCATGCAGAGGAAATTTGCATCAGGTGGGGTTGGAACCTGTGGCTCAACAATCTGTAGACCATGACGTTACCACTGAGCCACAAACTGACTAAGTATAGAGACCAACAATTTTCTTGGGTAAAAAGATATGTCCATTTTGTGTGTGTATGTGACATTTTGATTGGCTGGTCTTGGTGAAGGATTGGCTGGTGTACGTAAAATGACCAATGAGGAGACATTCTTTGTGGGCTAGGAGGCAGGAAAAAGAAGAAGGAGAAAACACAAAATCCCCTTAGTTTGAGGCTTTATTGTGTGGACATGTGAAGTGAATGAATTTTGTTTGTTGAAATAGGGTCAGAATGTACCGAAATTAATGTTTTTAAGGGCTGAGAGTCTGTGGCTGTTGTGGTTATTTCTGTGGGAAACCCTGTGAAGTGCCAAACTCTCAGTGCTGTATAGGTATGGGGCATGACCCGCCAAGGCGTAACTTGGCTGGATGGCATACCTGCCATCCAAATATGTATGCAGATATGTCCTACCAGGTAACCTGGATGGGGGTCTGTCTCTGCACCTGATCTTTTTGTTACAGGAGTCCCACAGGGATCTGTAGTGGGGCCTCTGCTGTTCTCCATTTACATAAAATCTCTTGGCTCAGTAATTACTTCGCATGGCTTCTCTTATCACTCTTATTCAGATGATACACAAATCCTCTTCTCTTTCCCTCCCTCTGCCACACAGGTTAATGAGAGAATATCTGCCTGCCTACATCTCAGTTTGGATGGCCAGGCATCAGCTGAAAGCTCAACCTCAACAAGATGGAGCTGCTCTTTCATCAGTCACAAGACATCCTGCTATGGGAGCTCTCCAGCACTGTTGATGGTACCACAATTACTGACATCTCACTATGCAAAGAGCCTGAGATGGACCTGTCTGTCATACTTTATGAGGCTGCTCTACGGGACTGAGCTCTGCCAGAAAACACAAGACCCACCTTTTCCACACACCTGTTTTATGGCCATACAGCTCAGTCCCCCAGAGACCAGCTGCCGATGCAGTATCCACCCCGAGCCACCTACTGGGCGGCCGTTAGCCATCATCTCCTTTCCTTATCTGAACCGTCTCAATGAGCGGCTCGATTATTACTGATCATGCGCAACTGCGGGTCGATTCACTCAGGGACTCCCTTGCCACGTATTTTTCCATTTAATTTGGCATTACTCACAGCAATTACCTTGTCACATTTTTGACAACAATGGGCATAGAGATGTTCAGAGGATTTAATGATCCATAGGTTAAAAAACCTTGCCATAAAGTTTTAGGTAATTATTAACTCTCTTCAGAGCAGGGCAACCATTTACAAGAAATGGAAACCGAAATAAAATTGAACAATATAAGTTAGGTCATACTGGGTCTAATATGCATTGCCATGTCATAAATACTTAAGAATTGCTTCCAGAGACTGTAAGCCAACATGCAAAGGACATTTGGCTCTATAAAGGACACGCCCTACTCCATACCTGCAACAAATGTTGGGTTATTAAAAGGATTTGGTGTGATAGCTGCTCAAGCATCAGAAGCATGTGATTTGAAAATAATAACTTGGTGACTTATCTAACCAACGGTTGACCGAAAACATTTACTTTTTGCAATCAGTCATAGGAGTATTGTTAATATGTGCCTGAACACAATAAACAAAGTCATTGATTAATTTTTACTGACTGTTATATATTACCACAGATGTCATTTTATTTTATTTTGTGAAAATCATTTTCTGAAAATGTGATAGCCCTACTTAAAATAGTGGAAAGGTAAGCACTGGACAGTCTGGTGCATTTTTTGGAATGCTGTTAGTATAGATTAGTCCTAATTGCATTACTTTGCTTATCAAATTGCTATCCCTTACGAAAACGTAGTACATAAAATTTTATCTTAGTATCCTGAAGTGCATCTAGTTTATTTTTAAGTATATTTTAAAGTACTTTATGAAAACTGAATTAGCCAACTGTAAGTGTACTTAAATTTTTTACTTCAACTGTACTTTAAGTATACCATTTATGAACTATTTTCAAAGTTTGTGTCCTAAATTTGTAGACTTCAAGTATTTTAAACTATGGTTTCGGTTTATTTCGGGAAAGGAAAGTAAGAGTGCACTTTAGGTACACTATGTGGGATTTAGTTCAGAAAAAGTATACTTAAGGCATACTTTTATACATGTTATTTTTCATAAGCGATAGCTATCATTCTGCTTTGAAATCAGAGAATGGTTGACAGAGTTGTTATCCTAGCAAAGAAAAAAAAACCATTATAGGACACACAGCCATCTAAAAATTGTGGTATCACCACCAAGTATGGTCTGTTTGGCTCATTTGTCCATGACATTAAAGAAAATTAATTAATTAACTTCATTAACTCAATACAATGACTGAAGCAAATTTATTCATCCAGGAGAGTTGGGCTAATGGCATCAGTATCACCCATTTGAAAATGTAATTGCCCCCTTAGTTACTCAATCAACCAATAAATAAAATTTAGTTGATAGTTAGATTCAGCTGATTGAGCGCACCCAGTCTTGAATGCAGCCAGCCCTATTGAATCTAAACCTCACTCATAAGGAACCTTACCATCAAAGTGAAGTAGCCACCGCAAGGTTTCTACAAGCACACTAAGCCATGATCAACAAAATTCCAGAAGAGATTTTTTTTTTTAATTGTTGAAATATATCAGTCTGCAAAGGGTTACATAGCCACCTCTTAGGCTCTTGGACTCCACCGAAATGCAATGAAAGCCATTATCTACAAATGGAGAACACTTGGAACAGTGGTGAATCTTCCCAGGAGTGGCCGGCCTGCCAAAATGTCTCCAAGGGCACAGAAACAACTCATCCAGTAAGTCACAAAAAGAGGTCAGCTGATGCATCACCTAACGAAATTAAGGACTGGCCTCCCTTTGATTACCGTTAAGTATTGAAACACATCTTATTTAACACTGACATCAAGGGGAATTCAAATACTGTTTTGTATATTTGTTATATTTTCAGAATGTTCTCATACGCCTGCACATATCACAAGAATTTCCTCTTTAAGACAACCTACACTGCATGGCCAAAAGTATGTGGATACCTGACATCCACCTCATCAAAAATTATGGGCATTAATATGGAGTTTCTCCACCCTTTGCCGCAATAAGAGCCTCCACTCTTCCAAGAAGGTTTTATACCAGATGTTGGAGCATTGGCATTTGCTTCCATTCAGCCAGAACAGCACTAGTGAGGTCTGGCTGAATTGGCGATTAGGCCTGGCTCGCAGCTGGCTTTCCAATGAATCCTAAAGGTGTTGGATGGGGTTGAGGTCAGGGCTCAGTGCAGACCAGTCAATTTATTCCACATCGTTCTCAGAAAAAACATTTCTATATGGACCTCGCTGTGTTCCTGGGGGCATTGTCATGCTGAAAAAGGAAAAGGCCTTTCCCAAACTGTTGGGGAAGCACAGAATCGTCTAGAATGTGATTGTATGCTGTAGCATTAAGATTTGCCTTCACTGGAACTAAGGAGCCATGCCCAAACCGTGAAAAACAACCCCAGACCAAGGTTTGTCCAGATACTTTTGGTCATATAGTGTATATCTATCTTATATTTCTGTCTTTCTTAATGTCATATTCTCAGATAATATAAATGCATTAATATATTTTGATAGATCCCATGTCTCAGTAGAGGGTTTGAATCGGTAGAGAGGTGGATGGGTAGAGGTGGAGGGTAGGTGGTGTTGAGTTGTAGAGTAGTTCTTCTTCAACCTTGTTCAGTTGGCATGCTTCATTGGCACCCCACACTTTGCGTAAGACACATTTATTGCACATTTATTATGTGTGCATTTAGCTATGTGCCTAAGAAAATATTAACCTCCAGATAACAGGGCAGCCCTTTACAAGAAACTGAAACCAAAAGAAATCAAGACTATATATACCAAGTCATTTCAAACAGTGGAAGGGTAAGAACTGAATAACCAGGTAAACTTTTGGTATAGATTTGTATTTATAAATTTGTAATTTAAATAGAAATTGAATTGTATTAATTAGCTTATTAGATTGTTCTTTTTTCTTTTTTTGCTAGCTGTTATTTTGCACTGAAATCAGAGAACATCAACAAACCTGTTTTTCTAACCAGAAAATTGCACATATATATATACAATGGGCTCCATAATGTTTCGGACAAAGACATTTTTTTTCTTGATCTTGCTCTGTACTCCACAATTTTAGATTTTTAATCAAACAATTCACATGAAGTCTGTGGACAGTTGTCAGTGACACATCCATGTCTGCCGACTGAAAAGTGTTTCTGATCTGTCGCATAGGTGTTAGGGGTTTTTCTTCATTGTGGTGAGGATTCTTCAATCATCAGCTGTCTTCCTTACTGAGCTCACCCATTCTTAATAATGTTCCAAACAATTGCTTTTGGTTTGCCTAAGGTTTGGCCTATGTCTGTGACAGTTTTTTTTTTCAGAATCATAATGGCTTCCATGACTTTCATTGGCTCTACTCTGGTCCTCATGTTAACAAATACCAATAACAGACACCAAAGGCAATCAAAAGCCTAGAATCAAGACCAGATACTTTAAAGACATCTTATATTAGCACTAAGGAAGCAGCTGAATACATCTTACTAATCATAAACACATGTGCAGCCATTTGTCCCAAATATTATGGAGCCCTGAAGTGGGGGCACCAATACATATAAAGTCCTGTTATTTCTAAATGGTAAAACCAAATTATATTAAAACAAAATATATTAAAACACCCTTTAATTAAAGCCAAGAATCTGCACTCTAAGCACCGGTGATTTATTTGATTATATATATATATATATATATATATATATATATATATATATATATATATATATATATATATAATTTTATGGGATAAAATCTGTCATATTTGAAAAAGAAAGAAACACTAAAAAAAGAGGATCTATTTATTTATTATACTGTAGCAGTATAAAAAAAACCATACAGACGGGTGCCAAATTAAAGGGAAAAACTGCACTGCATAATACAATTAAGTAATTAACATGCTATCATGCTCTGTGGCATGTATAAAAATGCTGAGCAGGCCCAGTTGACCTCGATTTTGGAGCAAAATGGCAAGAGAATGTAAGAAAAGATGGAAGTGACTTTGAAAGAGAGTTCATTATTGGGACACGGATGGCAGGAGCTTCAGTCATAAAGACTGCTCAACTGGCTAGTGTTTCAATGGGAACAGTGACTAAAGGGACATCATTGGATTTATTATTATTATTTATTATTATTTAGCGATTATCACGCTCATAGGCTTAGCTGCACGTTCCCAGAAGAAGCCAAGGGAGAAGGTAACTACAATTCACAAATTGATCATTTGACTGACACTTTTAGCCAAAGCAATTTACAAAAGTGCATTTAGCATGGTAAGAAAGCACCACTAAAGCTAGAGAGAGGCACAGTTATGATATATTGAGGTGTATGGCACGAGGTCTTTGAGGTAAAGAGAGATACGTAGAAACATTGGGGTGTAATCTGAAAAGGTGAATTTTTACAATTGCTTGCAATGAGTAAGCCCAGAGGCAGGGTCGTGGGAGGTGCTGGAGCCTTTCCCACTGTGGTAGCCAATACTCTTATTTGGGTGTAATATTCAGAGTTTGAGATTGCTACTGACTCTAACATTACTGTACAGCTGTAGCTCAGGGTTACAATGTTATTGCATCATGATCTTCAGGTTTAAGTATATGATGATAAAGCCTAGTTTATGTTTCTTTCTTTCATTTTGTTTGGTAGTGTAAGGCTAATGGTCAAATCGGCTCTAACCTAGCTAGCAATGAGGAATGGTTAACATATGACGTCCATCCAGTCTGCTGAACAGGTTACAACAAACCAAAAGTGATTATTACAATTTAATGATTATAATTGGGTTAAAAACTTGAAAGAAATATTAAGAAGACAATTAATTGTCACTTCTGGGGAATATAACCACAACTTGAATCCAGATGGCTGGACCATTAAACATCATCAGAGCTGATCAAACACACAAACAACTAAAACTTAAATAACATGAAAAAACTCCAGAAAGTGATCACCAAACTATCACCAAAATAAAAGGCATCTTAATTATTAAAGAAATACATTTGCATGATTGTGTTGACTGTGGTAAAGCAATTTAATTCATTGACAGATGAGGCTTGTCCATCAACAGGTCACTGACACGGGTCGCTGGGGAGGACCACTGGACCTACTGGGAGAGAGACGGAACCCAGTGAGGAGGATGAACAAGCATATGCTGCATATCCAAGTCAGGGCATGTATCTTAAATAAGCAGAAACAGCTCGCAGGATGAATGCAATAGTGGTGTTTTATAAATTTTTTGCTTTGCACAACAGCTGTGGGAAATTCTAGCTTGCAGAAAAAAAGACATGATTGTGACCAAATCTTGAACTATAAGGGAGACAGAAAACCTGTTAGTCAGAGAATCACAGAGAATCAGACCACATGTATTCTTTCCATGCCACATGAATAAAAAATGCATTGCTTTTTGAAGTACCAATCAAAATTATTTTTTCCATAACTGGCAGCTTATTCCATACAATAATAATAAAGTTTGAAATAAAACAAATACGAGGGGTTGTACAATTTTTCATTCTCTGTCTGTCCTAAAACTGCCATTAGAAATTACATAATATTACACCATTTATTAATCTTAAGAGATTCCAACAGACACATGAACACACACACACATTGCTACAAACATGCACACACACGCTATGTCAGTGCATTTTCAGGAATTCCACTCAATGAAAATGTGTTGTCCAGGGGTTGTGATGTCATTGTGATGTCACTCTGTGTGAAAGGGGTTCATTGTGTGGGAGTCAGGTGAGCTCGTAGCTCTAATGGCTAATTATCCCATTCAGCAATGACCACCCCCCGCCCCCCTCCCCCCACCTTGCAGAACATTTATTCCTGAGGTATTTTGTCACTGAAAACCAACCACCCACAGAACAGAGCTTTCCAGTTGCATGGCGACAGATTAGTGCCAAACGTCCCGCGTGTTTTGGCTCAGCAGTGTTATATTAAAAGTGCTTTGTTGGAAGTGTGGGCACTTTAACTCCCCCGGCCCCACAGGTGGTGTTTGTTTTGATCCGTATGGGTCAAGGCCGGCTGTCACTCAATGCTGAAACACCCAGGCCCCCGCCCCCCACAGAAGAAAAGTGCCACATTTTTGGTCAAAAAAACTGACAGTAAAAAAAACAAACAACAAAAAACCAACATGAGCACAAGGAAGAAAGCCAAAGGGATATCTGATTTTTTATTACAAAGAAAATTCAGAAGTGAATACCAAATAATTTCAAACATGGTTATATTGGCAATCTTTTCAAACAATATCTTTTGTTTCAAGAAAATAAAAATGTGTTTTTTTATAAATTTTTTTCAATATCAATTTTTATTTTTATCAGTAGCAGTTGTTAATGGCACTGATATCTAATATCACACGGCTGTTCTTTTTTCCGAAGCGAAGGATGAAGTGAGAAGTTGGCGGCCTCTCGTTTGCAGATTAGAGGGAGTGCGAGGGCTTTTCGTAATCGCCTGTTTGTGATGGCCGAGCACTTCAGGGGTCCGCCTGCACCCCCAGGTAACACGCCTGCCTGGCGGCCCGGCCCGCGGGGACGCTCGAATCGCATGAACCGTGGTGCCTCATGGGTACCCCAGGTGTAACTCAGGTTCGAAGCCAGCACCTCGGCTAATTCTGCTTTTGGGCTGGGTTCGACTTACGCAGAGGTGGAAAACCTCCCAGACGGGACGGCGTCCGATTAGAGCCGCTAACCGTCCCCTTTAGCGCCTGCCGACGGTCCGGGCGCTTTGTGACGAAACGGCCGCCAGCGCAGCCTAAGCGCCCGCGGCGTCGGGAGGGGACACGCTCTCCCGGGATCAGGCTCTGCACGTTCGCGAGTGAAGTACGGGGCGGCAGCGGGCCCAGTCCGGGTGGCGGGTGGGGGGCGGCGGCAGGTGCAGTCGTGGTGGGGGGGGGGGGGGGCAGCGGGCGCAGTTGGGGTGGGGGGGGGGGGCAGGCACAGTCGTGGTGGGGGGGTGGGGTGGGGTCGGTGGGGTGGCAGCGGGTGCAGTTCATAACTCCCGTCGGCCCGCCACTGTCTGGCCCATCGATCCGCCAACTTTATTTATTAAGGCTCCTAAGTGCTTTCCAATGGACGTCCCCATTAGCGCTCTACCCCCACCAGCTGTTTACATTCGTTGTCATTAAGGTCACACAAACACAAGCTGCACCCCCCCCCCCCCAACCACCCACCCACCCGCCCCACTACCCAGCATCCCCTGGGGCCCCTCGGGCCGCGTCTGAGTCAATACCTGGTCCAGACAAAGCCCGCCTTGACAAACAGAAAGAAAATGACTCTCCCATCAATAGCGACAGACAAATAAAAAAATGAAATTGCATAAAGGCTGAAGTGGAGTGCCCTGAAACTGTCTGGGAGCAGAGTGGCATCAAGGGCAAGCATCCCTCAGCATGGAAGGCCCCATGAAGGTGTCCCTAACACTGCCTGTCAAAAAAACACACACATATATCATATACATCTTTGCTTGGATACACGCAGACACACACACACACACAAACACACATACTGCCTTACATATATCCAGCTATGTGGATCTACTGCTGGTATATTCCACAACATGCTAGGCCAATCAGTTCCATACTTGATACCACTGCATGTTTTCACACATCAAAATCATAAATAAAAAAGAAATAATCCAGCCACTCCTCTCTCCCACTCTTGGGGCACAAGATAAGGGGAAGAAGGCACTGGGGGCACACAGCATCTCACAGCAGACATGAAGCCATGCCATCTTCCCCATGCCACCCACCCCAGCCCCCTTCCTCTGCGCTGTCCCTCATCCCCCCCCACTGTGATGTCACAATGCTGTTGTGATGTCAGTGCATTTTCAGGAATTCCACTCAGTGAAAATGTGTCAGTGTGATGTCACAAGCAGATTCATGCATTCGAATTACTCAGTGAATGTTCAGTGTGCTGTCAAGCTTGGAGTCATGCATTCAGGAATTCCACTCCAGTGAAAATTGTGTAAATGTGTAGTCCAGGGTTGTGATGTCATTGTGATGTCACTGTGTGAAAGGGGTTCATTGTGTGGGAGTCAGGTGAGCTCGTAGCTCTAAATCACCACCGGAGGACTCGCTAACATAGCTGGGGGGACATAGCTCAGGAGGTAAGACCAATTGTCTGGCACTCAGAGGGTTGCCAGTTCAAACCCCGTCCTGGGCGTGTCGAAGTGTCCTTGAGCAAGACACCTAATCCCTAACTGCTCTGGCGAATGAGAGACATCAATTAAAGCGCTTTGGATAACCACTATAAAATGCATCCATTACCATTTAAAACGGTGAGGACACATGGCACACCTGAACTGGGGGGGAACAGGAGGCTTATCTGGCCTTGTGGAAAATGCCTGGCTGCAAATAAATATCGCCAATAAACAGTCCCTGCTTCACGGAAAACGTTTTTTCACACATACTTGAAATCCGACTGTAAGCACTGTAAATATCTCAATTCGACCATAAATAAACTTCAAACCACTTCAAACCACACTTAAGCCATAATGTCATATTTTTAAACGGAATAAGGAAACTGTTGACAATTTTATTTTTTTGGGAACATTGGGTTTTTCTTTGCCCAAGCAAAAACGCAAACAAGGCTCACACGATCCCTGCAACCTCTTCCTCTTCACAAGCAGAATTAAATGCTTTTATTTTTACACTGCAATCGCGGCGCACGTCTTTCCCAGCCCTGTGGACAGTAATTACACAGACGCTATGCATGAAAGCCTGCTTACGCAGAAATCGGGTTTTAATTCACACGTTATGGATGGCGGTGTAGTGCGAGGGACGGCCGCCGCGTCGCGGTGATTAATGCGCTGAGAGAGTTGTCTCATATCTCATCAGGTGTGAGTCGTTCTTTTCGTTTCCCGCGGACGAATCCCGCTCGCCGAATTAGCGCGCGAATCGCGGGCGGCGCGGAGACGCCCGCTTTTAGAACCGCTGCCAGAAACGCATGTTGGCCCGCGTTGGCCTGCGTTAGCCCGCGTTGGCCCGCGTTGGCCCGCGTTGGCCCGCTTTGGCCCGCTTTGGCCCGCGTTGGCCCGCGTTGGCCCGCACCAGCCCCGGGGGGAAATCCAGCGAATCTCGCGGCGGCATCCCGCCTCTCCGCTGGCTTTTCCGTGGCGTCGAATCGGCTCCTGAGTCCCGGAAACGGAAAAACCCGACCCCTCCGTACCTCACGCCAGCAGTGCCACCTCCACCACCCACCACCAGCCTCCAAAAAAAAAACATCTTTTTAAAAATCTTACCCCGTGGCTTACCGAATGCATGCCTCTCCCGGTACGGCTTGTGATTTCTAAAAGATTTATAGGGGCGCGTTGCACCCCATAAATATAGTTTTTGCGCACACACCCGAGGGCCAAAACCCACAACTTTTTTTGCGTTTGTCCTTGTGGGTACAGCCACACCACTCATGCAAATTAGGCCGTTTAGTCATTGGCAGTGATTAATGCCAATGGGCAGGTTATGCCCATATATTTACGATTGCTAAAGGCTCACGGAAAATCACAGTACATAACTGTGTTAGGGCTCTGTCCTATGAGACATCTGTGTTATTGCCCTGTCCTGTAAGACATCTGGGCTCCGGGTCCAGTCAAATACAGAATCTGTGTGTCTTATGAGACATCCGCAGTAGGTTTTGACAGCTTACTTGCCTAGTGTCGAGTATGTACAGTATGTTGAGTACACTGGATGAGAAAGTTTTTAAGTTTGCGAAATGTTCTCTAAACGAGTGTACTTAAAATCCCCAGATCACATGCGTATTTCTGGGGTGTCGCTGAGTGTATTCCGGAGCACACTTTTCAGTAAGGAAACCCCACTTTTTAGGAGGCCCCACACAACTGTGTGGGGGGGTCCCGTAAATCAGAGAGGAAGAGGCGATGCACAAAGCAGTGGGAAGTGTGTCCACAGTAGTTAGGAGGCTGTTTTGGACATGGATTCTTTTACTTCTGTTTTCAATGTTACTTACGTTTTTTTTTTTGTTGTTGTTGTTGTTTTTTGTTGAAAATGTCATACTTATAAAAAAATTTGCATCCAGGCATGAATTAATACTCTTGTGTTCACTGCACTGTTCACTCCTTGGCAGTGTGCAGTCACACAAAAAAGTGTGTAATCACCCAGCGACCTCATTGCATCCATGCATCAACACGTCATTACATTACGGCAAATTGACCAATCGCTAGCAAGATGGCATGAAAACTCTTTGGCGGGATTGGTCGAATTGGCATTCAGTGCACATGGATGAAAGGGTCCTTTCCTCCTTCTGCATCATGCAGCCACACACACATGCACACATATCACATACACATGCACACACGCGTACACATGCATGCACACACACACACGGACACACACACACACTCATGCACACACACACACAGACACACACATGCACACGCACAAACGCACACATGCACACACACACACACACACATGCAAACACCACACACACGCACACATATACACACTTATGCACACATGCATGCACACACACGGACACACACACACACACACACTCACACACGCATACACACACACGCCAGCATCTCCTGCTCACGTTCAGCCTTCGGGCCATAAATTCATCATAACTGTCTCAGCTCCACAGGCTGCTACGGAAAGCCGACGGTGCCAAAACCTCTTAAAAAATTAATCTCATCACGGTTATTTTTTTTTTTTTACCTGTTGACAAGGCAAAAATTGCCGTGCCAACAGGGGACGGCTTCACGTCTTCAGACAAGTAGAATGAACCCGTCAAAACGCCAAGATTTTAACTCGTCAGAAATGCACGTGTTGATGCGCTCGTTTTTGACGTGTTTAAATTTCGACGTGTTGACGTGATTAGGCATGGGAAGCCGAGCGTAGCTTACCTTAAGGGGCGCATCGCGACCGCACAGGTACGGCAGAACGCATCGACGCGCATCGACGCACATCGCGAACCATCGTGGCGGTGACACGAGCCTGGATGCGATACGCTAATTTACACACTGCGCTATAAACCAGCCCTCTTCTAAGCGTGTTGATGCATGCAGTAGATATCTATTATTTTGTTTCTATTTTGATATCTATTTTGTTTATTTTGTCCTCAATGAGGAAATTCTTTTTCGCAGTAGGTGCTCACATAACACAACAGGTAAGACATAC
>NC_057933.1:77897933-77927933 GCF_018555375.3 Anguilla rostrata | reverse complement strand
ATTATCTGTAACATTTAGAGTGATTATGAACAGAATTCCCTTTAATACGGTGGATTAGGGGAGATAACCAAGTGGTAATAAAACAGAGATGTGCACGGAGTCGTAGTGAGAAGCGCTGGCAATGTGATTCCATCATCCAATGGCGCGAGTCCGTTTATCATGTGACTGTTTGCACGCGCGTGACCCTGAGCACACGCAGAAAAACAGAGAGAAACACAAACACGCACGCACACGTGCACACTCACAATCGCTTAGTAACTCAGTGAAGCTCACGTGCACAAGCATACACACACAAGTCCACACAAAGACGTACACATGCATAAATCACACACACACACGGGCAGGTGTACGTGCATACACACATTGGCCATTGCAGTGGATACAAACCTGGCCTTGGGTCGAGTGTAATTTGGTGTTTCCTGCTGCTGCCAAAAGCGTGTGCGCCTCCCAATTTAGAAAAAAAAAATACAGTTCCCAGAAATCATCACACATTCGCCATGTTTCTCTCCCACAGAATAATTGGTTGCATTGTTTCCATTTTTCCAACAAAAAAAACGAGCACTCTCCAAATGACTCGACCAGTATTTTGCATGTTAAAATGAAACCTCGTTCTCTTGGTCTCTGTTTTATCATAGCTCAGCAGTTCTCCCTAAGTCAAAGATATTTATTTTTCCTTCGAACGGTACTTTAGCATTAGAAAACGAAAGATGGACGAAATTCTTTCCTTAGCTGTGTGAAATCACCATTTGACCTCAAACGGTTTTACTCCATAGGGCCACAACACAGCGCAAGCAATTTAGTTGCCACTCAAATCTTCTCGCCACCTAAAACTCGCACAACGCTTTATTTAAGAGCTTGGGGTAAAACATGTATGAATCATGTTTTACCCCAATATCTTCGCGCTACCGGGTGACAAAATGTGCATTCTTCACTTATACCAGGACGTGCTCGCGCTTGCATGCATTATGTCGTGAGCCTCCTTTTGCAAGTTCTGCGCAAAGTCGTTCTGTCTCTCGTGCGCAGCGAGAAACATCTGTTGTGTCCTATTCCGCGGTTGTGTCTCAAATACGTGACTGCCGTTTTTTTTCTTTTTTTTGACTCGCGATGATAAGTCGATGAAATCGTTGCTTCACGTTCAGAACTCCCGTGCTTGTCTCAGCCATCCGTGCTTGTACCGCTTAGCCAACGTTGCCACCTGGTGGCAGTTTTTTTTTCTCAGCGCAAAATGCTTGGCCCCTTGGCCCACAATGATAGCAGATAGCCTCACTTCCGTTATTGTGTCATGTCGAATTTAGCCGCGTTTCCACCGCAGGAACTATACCCCGGAACTAGGAACCTTTTGAGGAACTCAGTGCGTTTCCACCGCAGGAACTAGGGTCTAAATTTAGTTCTGGGGGCTTTGTTTTACCCCCCAAAACGTTCCTGCTCGGGGGGTAGTACTTTCCGAAAGTACAGGAACCTTTTGGGTGGAGCTTGCAGCGCTGAACATTTCTGATTGGTCGAGTACTCGTAGCATTTGTGTTGTATTTATTTTCCGCCATTACCCGCCATGTTTGAAAATATGCAGCGGCAAACCAATTTATTTTCATAATAACTTCAAATCAAACTTGTATGTTATGCGGCGCAGTAGCCTACTTTTGGTTATAGCCTGTCAACGTCTTGGAATTATAACGTGTACTCTTCTGTTCTTTTCTTGCTTTAGTATTCGTTTTATAAAATGCTAAGCATTCGTGCTGGGACAGCATATTACGTCGGCTACCAAAACATTCAAACGGATTAATTCGGTTGCCGAATATTTTCTTCCGGATTTTCTTTGTTAGCCCGTTGTAATTGACTCAAAACGTTTGATACAGTTATGTGAGGTATGCGGTAGTTCTGCATAATTAACATTGGTGATACAGTACAAGCAAACTGGAAATCACCTTCCGCACTTTTTATCCGGGTAAAATAACAGGTTAATTCTAGTAATCTTCCCTTTAGCTTTTTCAGACTGCCGTAATTTTACTCAATTTTACTGCCATTTTTCAATTCCACGAAAAGACCAGGAAGACTATGGAGTCATTTATGGTGCATGGTTCGCATCTGGAGGGCACACTTCGCTGCTCGGCTAGCAGTAACTTCGAAGGAAAGCAAACGGTGGCTGTACCACTACTAATTTACATTTTCACGCAAGTCCGAGTTTTCGTTCTATTCTTGTCATTTTGCGATTAGCCTATATGGAATTGACGACGAGAAAGTAATAAAACAGCAAATTGTTTACAACGTGTGCATGTTTTCTGCTGTTAATGAATGTGTTTGAGAGGATATATGAAAATCAATAAATACAAAAGTAACCATATATAGTCATTGTTGGTAACCCGTTGTATATAAGTGGAATAAACCCCTTCGGGCTGTCCCGGTTATTAGAAAATAATGTAGGCTACTTCGGTGGTAGTATGGCGTTACAGAAGAAATCATATGACAGATGGACCGACGACAACGTCAGTGGGCTAATTTGCCTAATCTTCGCGGTACTTTAGACCCCGGTGGAAACGCAGACAACCATTGGCTGAAGGAACCTTTTAGTTCCTGGTAAAGTAGTTCCTGGGACTGAAAGTTCCGGGTAATTTTGGTGGAAACGCGGCTTTTGTGTACGGTGGTAAGAAGGATACAGCGTGCTACCGCGGGGGTCTTTTGATCTTTTTTTTCGCGTAATTCTCCCCAAACAGTTAAACTTTAAGATCTAGTATGCGCTTTCAGTCAGTCTAAGAGTTTAAATTTACTGACATGGTGCTGCATTATAGAGTGTACAGTCTCCTATCATTTTTTCCATCTGATGTATGACAACTTTCAACAGCCAATATAATTTTAGTGTGATAACATGTAATTCCAGAACTGACCATATTCAAGATACAACACATTTGCAACGTCTGTACATAGACTGTGTGTTACTTTTTGTTCATGTTTTAAATTTCGATAAATGGAATAGATTGTTTTGTGTATTTAGAGGTGGAAGGCATGGACACACACAGAATGACACATTATGCTGTGTGTGCCGACCGCAGACTCGGCGCTCCAGAACTAACAACCGCACAGTAAAATGTCCAATGTCAATTAATCGCTTAACAGATAACATTTGGTCCCACTCTGGAACCTGAGGCCAATTGTTATCTGTTATGAGTTGAATTAACAGTGTTAGAGTTGAAATAACACTGGACATTTTGCTGCGCACAAACCCGTTACTGAACGCAGTCGAAATCCCACTGTAAGGGACTCTAATTTCCCGCTGAAATAACGAACATTTCAAACTCGTATTCGTGTGCTTACTTATGGTAGTGGCACATATCCGCGTCTGACTTGCGGTGGAAATGTCAAATGAAACCGCTATCGCTCTCTACAAAATTTTAAATCCATTCCATATTTTACTATGAAACGTCAGCGCGAACAGCAGCGGAGCATGAAAAATGGTTTATGCGCGTGCAACGCTCCGCTCAGCGGCGGCTCGAGGACGGACGGGAACGGAACGCCTCGCAGTCGTTTCCTGGCAACGAAAGAGCGCTGTCAATCACGCCGATTAGCGAGACGCGACCAATTCCGGAGACTGCTGCCGGAGTAACGGATTATAACGCTGCCGAGAAAGTACAAATCCAGCAAAAGGCTTCAAGGAAACAGGGACCTAAAGCAAGATTAGGGAAGAAAGCCATTAACCCCCATAGCATTGCTCCCTGGCAGTCAACAGTTAAGATGAGGGGGGAGGAAAGCGTTTGCCGGAAGGGGGATTTATATCTGATAAATCCCAATGTCATGCTGCTCTGACGTTTCTGAGATTACACTTGAGAAAACTTTCAAGTGTTCTCGTTTTCTAATGCGAGTCACAGGCCTGATACGGACAGACATTTTCAACTTTGACGGACAGTCCCCATTTTATGCTCTTTCGTAATAGGCGTCACCCAATTTACGAAGTCATTTGCCACAGAGTGTATTACAAAAAACAAACAAATTGCAGCAGGTAATAACCTGTCTGAAGCAATAAAATGACTAATTCTGCCTCAGCAGCAGATCCAAAGGTCGTTTCCCGTAGAACACAGCCCATCTGTCACCATGGACAACGGAATCCTGACACACAAGCAAGCCCAGTTGAGGCTGATTGCAATTACCCCAGCTGTTCATCATTGCCTTAATCAAAAATATTTGAAAAGGTATATTGTTCAAGGCCTTCTGGGGGGATATGTCTACCTGGATGTGGCACCTACAGTAGGTGGGGGTCGTATAGCTACCAGTGAACTCAAGTAGAAGGATTTCCATTTTTAATTTGTTTGTGTCTTTTTAAAATTATTATTCTTAAGAAGGTTAGAACATAGGAATACATAATAATGAGAACCGCAACACTTATTTAGGCTCACCATTTACTAATACAGTGTGAGGCACTCACAGGTCTGGATTTGAAGACACTGCATATGAAGGATATTTGAAGTCAGGGATATTGAAATCTGGCCATAGCACTGCTGGTTTTCTCGTCTGCCTGATAGTCCATCGTTCAATAATGTCACTGATGGACCTTAGATTAGGTACACAGTAATCTAGGTACGTTTCACGAAGTAGGGTCACTGAGTTAGCTGGACAACTGCACTGGAGAAGACCCAGAACAGCTCCTTTTACTTCAGCCCATGTTCCAGATTTGGGAAGGTTCCAGGTTTGACTCAGTCGAAGTATTTACTGTCTACTAAACGTACTGCATACTGTTTAGCGCATACATTTTAGCATGCAACGAGCAATGTGCAGAAAAATATCCTCCATGCTGTTTTCAAACGGTTTTACGGAAGTGTCGTAGGACGTCCTGCCCTTGTAGCAAAAAGACCCAAACCTTTTGCCACCACGTCAGATGGTGTAACTGGTAGGGCTAATTAAGTAAGTATTAAGGCCAGCAGTTGGCCTGAAAACCAAAAACTGGCCCTTGTTGCCCACCCCTGCCTGAAGTGAAGTGTGTGAGCACGTTGGAGGAGGAGGAAGAGGGGGAGGAGGAGGAGCCGGGGGGGGGGGGGGGCAATCATGTTTATTAAATGCATTATGATTTCCTTCAGTAGGGTGCTGAATAATCAGTTCCGCTAATTCATGCGTCATTGCCAGTAACAAGTAAAAACAATGCAGCATTGATTAGAGTCACGGACAGATTTTTCCATTACACCCCTTAGCAGAGAGAACAAAACAAAAACAAAAAAAGAAAATGAAAAAAGAAGAGAAATAATTCAAACAGAATAGTATTTTTTATTTTTATATATTTGATACTCATACTCATTCATACTCTCACATGAGAGCCCCCCCCCCCCCCCCCTTCTCTCTGTAGGGTTCTGAGGTTGTGAAACCGGTGTTAGGTGCAGTCCATCGTCCGTCCATCCGCGTCAGTGCGGTCTCTTAACGATTATCAAGAATCAAAACGCGTTTTTTCTAGGCACTGCTCGCTAGCCATTCCCTGAGCGTCTCTGCCTCAGGATCTGTGTCCAGAGAGTGCATCATTTAACGGCTGCAGTTAGGTCTGCTGTGAAGGTTAATTAGGCTCGGCTTCTGTTAAGCCTGCTGTTGTGTGTCTTTGCTGTTGGTTCTGCGGAGTCAACATCTGGCAAGGCCAGAGGTCGGCCTTTTGGGAAATGCCTCCAGAGTCACTGTTGCAGAGTGACTTAGCACCAGGCTGCTGCCTATAATGGGCTCTCTGCCTGAGTTGCTACTGAGAACTCGGCATTCTTTCATTGCTTTTTGTGGCCACCTTGTGGTTTAGCGTGGTATTGCAGCAAGCGCCAAGATGGATTAATTCATCTCAGTTGGTTTTCCAGTTGTTTTTCACCGAGAACCTTGACTCAACAAAGACACTCCATTTGCCTAATACATGTTTCCTTGATTCCTCCATCCTTGTGTCCTTGCCTTGCATCCTCTGTTGGGTGGAGCTAAGGAGCAAGGAAAGGATGCCAGGAGTGAAAATAAGCGATTGAAATGAACCCATTGTCTTCTGTGCCAACTGAAACCTTCCCATCCCTGGGCGATGCCGGAGCCAACTGCATTCACCTGTGGAGCTGTGTGTCTGCAGGTTCAACTCCAGTCCTGGAGGGGGCGCTGTGTTCGCTGGTTTATCTCCAGTCCTAAGGGGCTGTAGTGTCTGCAGGTTAAACTCCAGTCCTGGGCGGACACTCCAAATTGAGGTGGGAATTGGATATATTCAGCCCCAACTACGAGGAGTCTTTTTTTTTTTTTTGAAAGATGACAACTACTGAGACTACTGGTTTTAATAGTGAGTTGTACATTCTTGGAGGTAGATGTCAACAACAGGGGTCTATGAGATAATTTTGTGGAAAATTAGTAATAGGTAATTGTATATGAGCACTTTATGTTGAGTTATAATTACATTCAAAACGGCAGTTCTAGGAACCAGTTGAGTCCGGGTGGACATTCTGCATTGGTATTAGTGTCCTGAAATAGAGCTACATTCCGGTGTAGGTCACAGTTCTCGGGAAAGATATTACATTACGTCAGATCTGACGTGAGCAAAGCCACGCTCGATCCAAACCAAGTAATAAATAAGATGAGCGAGGCGAAAAGTTTAAGCCTTTTGAGGGAGTAAAAAAACATCCAGATACCGCAGCATTCCTGATTTGTGAGGACAGCAACTCCCAGAGTTCACTGCACCGCTAATTCTTAAAATACTCTCTCTGTTGTTACGCAACTACGTGTTTTCACATCGTCTGTGTCAAAGTATTATCTTACACACCTGAGTGCAGGTAGGATGAATGCCCTGAAAACACTGCTGCTCAAATGGGGCACTCACTGACGTAGCCGGTTAGATTATCATTATCTTACAAATGTGATGTAATCAAAACAACATTCCAAGCCAGCAGGCATGCCACCATGCATCCTGCTCCTGTTGAATGGTTAAAGCTAAGCAGGAATGGGTGTGGTTAGTATGTGGATGGAAGACCTCTAGAGAAAACTAAGTTGAGCTGAAAGCAGTGTTGATGGGCCAATAGGGGCAATCCTCCCTTTGGGCAGTGATGGGGATACTGTGCTGTAGGAGATGTCCCCTTTCAGGTGAGACACAACCATGGATTCATTGTGGCAATTAAAGATCCCATGACACTCATTTCAAAGAGTAAGGGGTTCCCCAGTGTCCTGGCCAAATTCCCACCCTGGGTTTCACAACTTTCCACCTAATCATCTCCCAGACTAATCACCAAAGTTGAGTGTTCTGGCAGAAAATGGCTGCTGTGCATCCCCCAGGTGGGTGCTACACATTGGTGGCAGCCGAGGTGAATTTCCCCCTCATGGTTAAAAAAAAAATAGTGTACATTTTTTTGAAGTGCTATATAAATTTAATGAATTCTTATTCAGGTTGTTTTACATTTTATATCATCATACCTTCCCACAGTATATGTATTTATACAATACACATGCACGCAGGCATGCACACACACGCTCACACACACTCACACACACCCACACACACACACAACAATGTGGAATTTGCCACTTGAATTTAATTCATTAGTATCCTTGTACAACAGAGGACTGCACACCCCATCGATGATGACTTCACGTCCACCTTTGTTTGTTTTCTGTGAGCTCGTTGCCAGGAAATGAGAGTTCACTTTCCCTTGGACAGTGAAGCTCGCGACAGCAGTCTCCTGACAGCTGACCAACGCCCAACATCACAGCACAATGGTGGGAACAAGCTTCTTCAACTCTTGACATACAGTCTATCGGACAAAGTAGTTATTACGTTACATTATATTACCGCCATTTGGCCTACGCTCTTATCCAGGGATACTTACAACAGTCAATGTGTTTTCAAAGAGCTTCCCACCAACACAGAATATGCAATATAATATATACAGTTGCCAAGATGCTACCCTGCCAGCGCATTTACTTAGATTACAAAAGGGGTATTAATATATAGTTGTAAGTTATTTGTCTAGAACAAATGGATTTGTTCATTTTGCCAAGCTAATCACTGAAAGTCGTGAGGCCTGGACCTAACAGATGATTATCCTCGCCTCTAGCAGAACAGGTGCGTTGTGGGTATTCCTATGTGGTCACATTCAAATGGAAGGTAAAGGAAACATCTTTGGTGCAGTCTACAGTTTAATTACATCAAGCATTTTTGCTCATTAACCCTAACCCCATTTATACACTGTACTCACGTAAACATGAATACACGTTTAACAAGAAAATGTTTTTAAAATAAAGTCTTGTGCAATGATTTAATACATTTTTGATTGTCAACCGGTCAGATAAGATATTACAACGGTTGGCTATTACTGAACATAAAATAAATCTCAAACCATACATAATCCAAAATATTGCCAGCTGCAAACTACAACTAGAAAATGTTATGAAATCACACATCAAGTCATCAGAACTAGCATTCACAACCAACCAACTCAATCACAACCAAGCAACTGGGCTGACGGGTCACAGATGTTATTTAACATTTCTCGAGTGTATTTCTATCGTGTTAAAATAGACCACGTTTCGATACGAAGCAAGCAGTGGAGTTTAATTTGAATCGATAATTGGTCCAGTCGCTCCATTTATACAGCGAGGATTGTCTCTTTAAAAAAAGAAAACAGTCCTGCGTTCTCGTGTTCTCAAACACGTCCGCGCCCCCGTCAAGCGAGCGAAGCTGCTGACTGCCTAACCAGTGTACAATGAAAGCCCTGTCAAAATTCACTGCAACAGGCTCAGTCTTCACAACAGAAAACTAACTAGCCAACAGCGAGGCTTTTAAGTTCCCCATAGTATTAGTCGCCGCTTTGATTGAAATAAAATCGCTGGCGAACGCCGGTAAGCATAAGATTTTTTGTATAATTTCTGGATATTGTCGCACCCACAGTGTGTTATGGTAGGCCGCAGTCTTTGTGTTTAACGCATGGGTATTGCATTCTTGGCGGACCGTGTCGATTATGGGCGCCGAGCAGTGTGGTCTTAACAATACGCATACTTTGTTTGATCGACCACTGGTTATATTTAGCTTTTTTGATAGTCATCCCTATGCAAGTTGTTCCTGACGTCTCGCGAATCCTGTGGACTAACGCTAGCATTACATAATATGCAAACCACCCACTTCTGCTAATTTGTTTAACCAGCTAGCTTCCCGTCTAACGTTAGCTCATAAATAGTCGGTTTTTGTGACTATGTTAAATGTAACAACTGTATTTAGCTTACGATCATCAGAGAAACCCAACGACATTGTCAACAACTAGCCAGCTAATCAACCAGCTTAGGTTGCCAAATTGCATACAAAGTTGCTTCTCATGGTGTTAGCAGGGCAATATTATTAGGCTAAGTAGCAGTAGGTTTTTGTGGCAAATTTATTCAGTTAGGTTTGTTACCCAACATTCTGCTAATGAACTTTTTTGACCTTGATGACAGTAGAATGGCGATGATAACAGCATTGCATCGGAGTAATGACTTTACCTCCGTTTTGCATGCTTTCAAAGCACATAAGGTTAAATGGCTAATGTTTTCAAAGCAACGTATCTAAACACTTCCGCGAGTTCCAAACCCCTGTCCGCCTGACTTCTGCGCCCGGGCTCCACCAACATTCGTTTGCTAGCTGGTACATCGTTGTGGTAACCACAGTTCTAGCTAGTAAACAGAAGTTTTGAATTGCAGTATTAAGACGTTTCAGCCGACTGCAGCCAAATCTGCTTCGAAAATTGGTCAACGCTACTCTTTAATTTTGGTGATCGATTTTAATTTTTAGTAAGTTGCATAGATACCAGCCAACGATAGTTGTTTTTTGGAGCAATACCACGGAACATTCCACAACTGAGTTCAATTGAATTCGTCTCGTCAGACACAGTCAGTACCATTGAAACTAGAAAAAGCACACATAATAGTAATGTTGCTTGAATGGGCTCGTTTAACCTGTGATTGTGGCAGTCTCAGGTCGTAAATACTGAGTGGTTTATTGGATGGAACTAGAATCCTCTGTTAAACCACACGCGCAGCTGTGTGAAAACGTGTTGCTGTTACCGTCGAATCCCCTGGCGCCCCACTTAACCAGTGATCAGACAATCTACAGGTGCTTGCGACTTATTTACATTATGTTCGCCCAAAAACATATACATTTCTTAAAAATGCAAGTACACAGAATGACGACCAAAGGGCGCGTTTCACTAACTGTGTGCAAATGCAACAGTCGATGTTATGCTTGGAGTTTGTACTCAGTGACCACCACGTGAGATGGTGCTAATCCTGTTTCAGTTTATTTAAATTGAGGCATATCGCGGTGAAGCGAAGTTTAAGATCAGGAAACAGACGTGTTATGTGTGCACGATGAGTCAGTTCATGTTGGCATCGAATTGTTTTTTTAAATCACATTTGCAGTTTTATTCGACATGACATGGGTTGCACATTTTGCCTGTTAGCATGCAAAGCCAAGTAAATGAGATCTTCAATTAAACTGGGGGTTCCAGTATGCTTAAATTAACACCTGAGTTTGACGGGCGCATAGGTATGTCTTCAATTTGGCTCTAAGCGGACGTGATCAAACTTGTGCTGGCGTGACTCACCCTTATCTATTGAGCTGAATTTATCTCCGCTATTTGTCTGTGAAGTACCCATAACCTGAGTGTGCACGCTGCGTAGCCTAGCGAGCCATATCCTAGCCCATATCCATCAAGGGAAGGCCCTGTCCATCTTGACGTGATGTGTGACGTCACAGAGTGGAGCTCAGCTCGGTTCGTGGGTGAAGACTGAACAGATAGACTCTTCATCCTGTTGGGCTAAGTGCCCTGAAAGCTACCTTGAAACAAAGGGCCTCTGTTTACCCATCCTGCTAGGCTCCTTAACGTCAGCTATCCAGTTAGGCTAGGGCAGGTGTTGCTAACAATGTGTTCATCTATTTGACTTAAGTTTCAACGGTTCTACCCTGATGATTGTATCCAAGCTATTCCTAGTCTCACCTCATTAATCTTGTTGTGCGCCGATAAACTGCAATGCCTCTAAGTAGTGCCAGTTGGTAAGAGAGGTAATTCCTGTTCAAGAAGTGGACGGCGTAGTGTGAAACTGTACGCTTAATTAATTATGTCAGTGTATATTTTGTACATGCTGACAGAATGCATAACGGTCTGTGTTTTTAACGGTCTTGTGGGTTTGAGCTGGCTTTGCCGACAGTGGACCTCCTCCTTATCCGAATTTCTGCTGTACCCCGGGCCTGTAATCGGACAAATAGGCAGTTCTTACGTCATATCGCTAAATGTTGATTTACGGATTGCACGTGGGAATTCTCAGCTGAAACGCAGCCAAGCTCTGTGGTCACGCTTCAGCGCACCTGGGCGCTCCTGTTACTCGGTGTTTTTTTATTTTTATTTTTTTTATTTCGTTCTTCGGCCAGGTGCCAAGGGTGTTTCCCGCTGACAGGGGAGGAAGCACAGCAGGTGCACGCGCGCAGCCAGGCGACCAGCGCTGGGTGTGTCCGGAATGGCGGGCGGACGGAGGGGAGCCAATCGCACCTCTTACTGCCGCTCTCCCTTGAGCAGCGAACCGGGCTCGGTCGGCAACGGCAACCACTCCACCAGCTCCCCGGTGACGGGGGTGCGGTCCCGGACCAGGTGAGTGCGATCACGGTGTGTCACACCTTGGTGCCTGGAGTTTTCTGATTGACAGCTGGTTACAGTGTTATTGCACGCTGGGGTAAGGGATTTCAGCCAGTGTCAGCTACTGAAGGGGATGTCAGTGTAGTGTAATGGTCAGGCAATTGTTGTTTTTGTTGTTGAGTTATCACAAGTTGTTCCAGTTAAAAGCATCTTCCCTGTCAGTAGTTCCCAAACTTTTTCACCCTGTGGCCCGGGAATACCGAGTCTTAAAGTCTCAGCGACTCCGACATCAACGTACATTTCGTCATGACTAACTGTAATGTAACATACATTCCTTCTAGAGCTATCGCCAATCTTACAATTTTACCATAGCTCTTAACAGTGCCTCGTCAACTTTGGCTGTTAGAAGCAACCAGGGGCCTCCCATAAGCCTGGGGTCTCCTTAAATGTGTGTCAGCTGATAGCCACAGCAGCCTGCAGAAATGTTGATTTTGTGTGTGTGTGTGTGCGTGTGTTTGTGCGTATGCGCGTGTGTGTGTGTGCATCTGTGCGTGCGCACGTGTGTCATCTGTGACGATATTGGTGACTCGTGTGTGTACATCATTGTCTGGTGTGTGTGTTGCCACTTTAGTGTGTTACGCATATCTTAGCGTGTGTATTTGTGTTGCAACGGTGTGCTGTGTGTGATGTGTTTGTGTGTGCGATAGCCGCAGCTGCAGTGCGATTGTGTGTGTGTGTGTGTGTGTGTGTGTGTGTGTGTGCGTGCGCGCGTGCGTGCGTGTGTGTGCATCTGTGTGTGTGTGTGTGTGTGTGCGCATCTGTGCGTGTGTGTGTGCGCGCATCTGCGTGTGTGTGCATCTGTGCGCGTGTGCGTGTGTGTGTGTGTCCGTGGGCCAGGAGCGGGTCCGGCACGGGGATCTCCAGCCCCCCCTTGGCGGCGCAGACGGTGGTCCCGCTCAAGCACTGCAAGATCCCCGACCTCTCCATGGACCGGAACGTTCTGTTCGAGCTCCACCTCTTCTTCTGCCAGCTCATCGCGCTCTTCGTCCATTACGTCAACATCTACAAGACCGTCTGGTGGTACCCTCCCTCCCACCCGCCCTCGCACACGTCTCTGGTGAGTCCGGCGATGTCACCGGCGGCGGCGCCGGCGGTTCCGCTCGGCCCTCTGGGGCCCGGGTTCGGCTGCGGGAACTCCGCCTTTCGTTATCGGGTGAATCGGGTCCTGGTGGGACGCTTGGCTTTCTTCACCGGTCACGTCATATTTCTTTAGAAACGACGTCGCTGTCGCTGTCCGTTTCCTGTCTCTCCCGAAATTCGCCTGCGTCGTCTGGCAGTTCCCAGGTCCCTGCCAAGAATTACGTTTGTCTGAATCTGTGAGACTTTATTGAATCCCTGACTCCATTTACATAAACAAAGTTAACAGATTAAACAGTTTAAACTGCATAATTTTTGAGTGTGGTCCAGAGTTTTTCATTTATTTCTCGCCTGAATGTGAGCAGCACATGGGAATGTGTTCGTAAAGGTCCTGTGCTGGATGTGAGAAACTCGGAACTCTCCCAAATCTGGAACCTGGACTGGAGTAAAAAGAGCTGTTCCTGGATTTACTTAGCACAGCTATCCAGCTAATTCAATTTAGCTGAAGTTCAGTTGCTTCTGAATTTAAGATGCCACAATCCAAATCCGAACCGGATAATCTTAAATTGCGGGCGTGTTCTGAAGTTGTGTTTCTGGGTATTGCAAACTTGTTGTGGTCCTTCATGAACTGCCGCCGTGGTTCTCAGCATTTTAAATGTACGCCCAAGTTGTCATGGTTATTCCCATTGTTTTGCTCTCTTGTGACCAAGCTGTATGAAACTTCTTATAATTTCACGATGTAGTTCACTAGATGTTCTTTGCATGTTTTTGGCATTAATTCATTCCCTTTGTTAGATTTTGACTGGACACGTAGCATTGACTGATATCTGAATGTGATCTCTTTCAGAATTTTCACCTCATTGACTATAACATGCTGGTGTTCACCATCATTGTGCTGGCTCGCAGGCTGATTGCCGCAATAGTGAAAGAGGTAAGTACCCCTCCTCTGGGTGTGTGCGCTTTCATATGTGCATGTGTGTGTGTGGACATGCGCGTGTGTTTTCATGCTTATGTGTGTGTGTGTATGTTCATGTGTGTCTGTTCACAAGCGTGTGTGTTTTCGTGTGTGTGTGCGTGCATGCGTGTGTGTGTTCATGCATATGTGTGCGCTTTCATATGTGCGTGTGTGTGTGTGTGTGTGTATGTGCGTGTGTTTGTGTTCATGCATGTGTGCACTTTCATATGTGTGTTTGTGTGTGTGTTCATGCATGTGTGTGTTTTTTCAAGGGCGTGTGTGGATGTGTTTGAGTCCGCGGGTGGTAAACAGACTGAGTGGTGTGAGACGCTTTGGGAAGCGTTTGAGCGCTGTGTGTGTGTGTCTGTGTCTGTGGCCATATGTGAACAGAGCTGTTCATTTCTGCTCATGCCTGTGTGTATGCGATTGTGTGGGATGATAAGAGAATGTGTGAAATGTTAGGGGAAGCTGACAGTGGTGTGTCTCTCTCTCTCTCTCTCCCCCCTCCCTCTCCCTCCCTTTCTCGCGCTCTCTCTTTCTCTCTCTCTCTCTCTTTCCAGGCCTCTCAGAGCGGGAAGCTCTCGTTCCCGCACTCCATCTTCCTGGTGACGGCGCGCTTCGCTGTGCTCACGCTGACGGGCTGGAGCCTGTGCAGATCGCTCATTCACCTCTTCAGGACGTACTCCGTCCTCAATCTGCTCTTCCTGTGCTACCCGTGAGTATGGCGCTGACATGGTCGTGACATCACAATGCCCGCTCCGTTCCATCCTCAACCTTCTGTTCTTCTGCTACCCGTGAGTGTGGGGGATGTCACTGTGACATCACAATGCCCGCTCCATTCCATCCTCAACCTTCTGTTCTTCTGCTACCTGTGAGTGTGGGACATGCCACTGTGACATCACAATGCCAACTCCATTCCATCCTCCACATCCTTTTTCTCCACCAATCATCGCTGGTGTTGTTCTGTTTATCCCCAACGTGGTCCTTGATTGGTGCAGCTCCTCTCTGGTTTCCAAGCAACAGGTGATGACAGAAGTGTCCTGTCCCTGTTGTATTATCCATAAGCTACCATTATAAGTGTGGATGAGATCACTGTGATAGCCCAGTGCCCATTTTGTTACATCCTCATCCCCTTTCTTTGTTGCTCTTTCTTCACATTACATTGATTTAGCAGATTCTCTTAGCTGTCCCACCTGGTTGCTGGGGAAACGCGTTGACACCTTTAGTCACCAGTAGGCAGCCCCCCCTCTAAGCCAGGTTCTACCTTTCTTTCCACTGGAGATTTCCTCACTTGTTGGTGTTTGGGGGGATCAGGTTTTCCTGTAAAGTGGCTTTGTGGCAGTGGTTCTGTAAAAAGCGTTTCGCAAATAAAAATGTAATGAAATTTAAAAAAAATAACAACAAAAGATGTCTCCCACGCGCGCACACAGGTTCGGCATGTACATCCCCTTCTTCCGGCTGAACTGCGACTTCCGGCGCGCGGGGACCCTGTCGCCCATCACCAGCATCGGGTCGAAGGAGGTGGGGGGCGTGGCCGGGGGGCGGGACTACCTGACGGTGCTGAAGGAGACGTGGAAGCAGCACACCAGCCAGCTGTACGGCGTGCAGGTCATGCCCACCCACGCCTGCTGCCTCTCCCCCGACCTCATCCGCAAGGAGGTGGAGTACCTGAAGATGGACTTCAACTGGAGGATGAAGGAGGTGCTGGTCAGCTCCATGCTCAGCGCGTACTACGTCGCCTTTGTGCCCGTCTGGTTCGTCAAGGTGGGTGACCTGTCCTCCCCCCAACCCCCCCCATCTTAGTCTGTCAAGGTTGGGTGACCTGTTCTCCCCCAACCCCCATCTAGTCGTCAAGGTGGTACCTTCCCCCCATCTAGTCTGTCAAGGTGGGTGACCTGTCCCATCTTAGTCGTCAGTGGTGACCTGTCCTCCCCCCAACCCCCCCCCCCCACCCCCCATCTTAGTCGTCAAGGTGGGTGACCTGTCTTCCCCAACCCCCCCATCTAGTCTGTGTGGGTGACTGTCTCCCCCAACCCCCCCCCATCTTAGTCTGTCAAGGTGGTGACCTTCTTCCCCAACACCCCACCCACTGTTTATGGTGGACCCCCTCCCCCAACCCCACCCCACCACCGTCCCCCTCAACTTTGTTTGTCAAGGTGGGTGACCTCTCATTTCCCCAAGTTCACTGTAACGGAGCTTTTGTGGGTTCAAGAGGGCTCCAGTGCTTTTTTAAATTTTTTTAATTAAAGCGGTGCTTATAAAGGAGTTATAGTGCTCTTATGAAGCATTATTCATAGACAGCGTTAATTTAATTTCACTTGCAGTAAGAGAGCGAGTACAGTGTACGTCTCCCTGGAAACGCGTTGTTTTGATTCTTTTCTTTTTTGGCATTCAGCCAGCGCCCCTCTCCTGAGCGACATATGGTGCACGCGCAAGTGCAAAGGTCAGGGGATCGAAGGTCACGAATTCCCTAGACAGGAAAAGCGTAGTCCTGAGAGAGACTGCAAGTGTGCAGACTCAATTGACAACTCCCTTACTGAACACTAAACTGGTTATACAAACCAATTACAAAACGGCTCTAATGAGCATTATGTTTTGCAAACGAGATGTGCGATGTGCTAGCATTTTGGCAAATTATGTCACGAGTTAAAAAAATAAAAATAAATAAATAAATTTTCAGTACAGAAACAAACTGTTAGTTCGGTCAGTATGTCTCAGTGTGCTCATGACAACCCTGCCTGACTGCAGTCACATCGGTGATGCTGACGTAGACGGTAGTAACGCTGTATGGTGAGGTAAATGGGATAGCTAGGCTACACCCTGTTCTTTCCTGCTTCTCCGTCTGTTGGCCCCACTTGGGAGTGGTTTTTTGGTCAATTTTCTTTTTTTAGCGTTGCAATAAAAATAACAGCAGAATAACACGGATCAGCGATGTGTAATTATGGATTAATGGGGAAAAAACGTGTTGGGGATTACACGATTTGGCAGTTTGTCTTCGTACGAACTGCCAAATGGCGTTATAATGATTTTGATGATACGTCGTTATGATTTAATGGAAAACAATGTATCGCGGAGAGCACGATTTGGCAGTTGGTCTTGGTGTGTGAAATGCCAAAACCCTTAATATCTCAGGCTAACTGTACTCGGAGAGTAGCAAAACACTTGCATTGTAGCTCACAGGGCTCCACAGTGCTCCCATTTTAGGAGCATTTGCTCCCGAAAATGGATTTGTGCTAACCGTAAAAATAGTTTAGGAGCGCATCTACTGACTGGGATGCATCCGTGCGCTCCCAACTTTTTCCAGTTTGGGGCACAATACGCTCCATGGGGAAAAAAATATTAGCATTGAGCCCTTGTTCAGATTCTCAGAAGAATACGTTAAAGGTTGCTGGAGTCGTCACTTCCCTTCAATGCAATTGCTTTAGTGTGGCTTATCTGAGGCTACGGTTTGTCCTGTCGTACCGTGAACTTTATCCCTGCTACGGCTAACGATAAATAGAAAGTATTATTGGTTATGAATTATAAATTACTCCTTTTTTTTTTTTTTCCAACTTTATAAAAAATTTTAGTAAGTCTTTGCTTTTACTGGCCCGGTCAGCGCAGACCGCGGTCATGGCTGTTCGCTCGGCCGACAGTTTTTACCCAGAGGCCTCCGGTAACGCGGTGCGTTCCCGCCTCTTCTTCCCCCTCCCCCCCGGCAGAGCACGCAGTACGTGGACCGGCGCTGGTCCTGCGAGCTCTTCATCCTGGTTTCGGTCAGCACCTCCGTCACGCTCATGAGGCACCTGCTGCCCCCCCGGTACTGCGACCTGCTCCACAAGGCCGCCGCCCACCTGGGCTGCTGGCAGAAAGTGGACCCCTCCCTCTGCTCCAACGTCCTCCAGCACATGTAGGTCACTGTTTAATTCTTGTTTTTATTGTTAATAAGTCAATATATGTTTATATTAAACTGTTTCACATAAGATGTGTATTTTAATTTATACCGTTGTATTTTTATTCTACAGGCAATAGTTTTAAAGCATGAAATGGTACATCTGTGTTATTAAAATAGATGCTAAAATAGTATACCAGGGCCACCCAACCCTGTTCCTGGAGATCTGCTGTCCTGTAGGTTTTAACTCAGACTCTAGTCTGGCACAACTGATTCTCCTAATCAGCAGCTCAACAAGATCTCTAGCTGTTGAATGAGGTGTGCTTTGTTAGGGTTAGATTGAAAACCTACAGGATGGTACATCTCCAGTCACAGGGCTGGGTAGCCCTGTAAGTACACAATGATGCAGATTTACTTGGGCCCGACTCAGTTAAAAAACGTTTTAACTGGGTCTTTCATGCTCCAGAAAGGACAGATAAATGTGTAAAGATTTTAGTCGAAATTAGTTGAATAATAATGATGCTTATGTCATTTGAGCTTCTCCGGGTTTTATTAGAAGCAGGTGATTCTCCTGAGCCCCCTGCTGGTGGATGTGTCTCACTGCACTAACCTGCTTCCATTAAATGGTAAATGGTAAATGGACTGCATTTATATAGCGCTTTTATCCAAAGCGCTTTACAATTGATGCCTCTCATTCGCCAGAGCAGTTAGGGATTAGGGGTTAGGTGTCTTGCTCAAGACACCTGACACCCAGGCGGTTTGAACCGGCAACCCTCCGACTGCCAGACAATCGGTCTTACCTCCTGAGCTATGTCGCCCCTTTTAAGACCTGGAGTGGCTCAAAATGCAGTGCATAGGTTATTTTAAACAATCAAACCTTCAACCTTGCTTTATTCGCGATTTTCTGTGTATTTATATTGTATCGGTTGCCATATTGTACAAAAAAAAAAGCTAGACGTCTCATGAGGAACCGTGATGTATGCATGATTAAAGACATCATGATTTGGGCCCGCTCCCATGTACAAGTGTGTTAATCACCAGCCACAGTCCTGTCTGTTTTGGGGGCTAATCAAGGTCTCAGAAGTCAACAGTGTTATGGAGGTCTCATTTATGGGTCTCATGAGAACCCCATAAGTTATGGGACCTCCCCCCCCCCCCTTACCAAATTTTGGGGAACCCCTGCTGTACTTTACCATGTTTTTTTTTTTTTTTTTAACCCCTCGCAGATGGACAGAGGAGTACATGTGGCCCCAGGGGGTCCTGGTGAAGCACAACAAGAACGTGTTCAAAGCCATGGGCCACTACAACGTAGCAGTGCCTTCGGACATCTCCCATTACCGATTCTACGTGAGTACCGTGGCGGGCTAGCCCCGCTGGCTCGGCTTCCGTCACCGGAGCGGAAGGCTTTTGGGGTTTGCGATCAGGCTTGGCTCCCGTTTACAAAATGGGCTGTCGCGGAGCGCCTGATAAGAAGACATTTTCCAAACAGGAATTGAAGAAAGCGGAAGAAGAAGCCACGTGTTTTCCCGCTTTAGGGGAAACTGTCGCTTTCTGTGGTGGGAGTGTCCCGGTTGTAGAGGGGGTGTCCAGGCCTGTAGTGGAGCGTGTGGTTATTTAAACTGCTGTCCCTCCCGTGCCATGTAGTTAGAAGGCTGTTTATCTCTAGCCGCAGTGCGAGATTGACAAGTTACCTGTAATAAAAATTGTGGTTTTAGTGCAAAATTGCCAGTGAGAGAATGGTTCTGTAAGTCATCATATTCTGGGAAAGAAATCATTTTAAGGATGAAAAAAGAGGCATTATTTGTGGAGAGATTTTAGGGTGATCACCTTGGAAAACTTCACCCTAGGTTTTACTGAATTGTGTCCTGTGAAAAGTGGTCTTGGATCAGAGGCCACATTGCACTCAAAATGGTTGGGGTGACAGTCCAGTTATAAATACGCACGGTATGCAAGTGTACTGCTGTGACCATGTCGCCATCTTGTGGTGGAGCTTTGTGTTTTTTCTCTCCACGGTGAAATAAAACAAACGTTCCGGGTGTTCATTAGTCCGAGAGGAAACTCCTGTTTTAACGGCCCTGTTCGCTGATAAAACGCTCTCTTCTCTTTCGCAGTTTTTCTTCAACAAGCCGCTGCGAATATTAAACATCCTCATAATTCTGGAGGGAGCGATGATATTCTACCAGCTGTACTCCCTGATGTGCTCGGAGAAGTGGCATCAGACCATATCCCTGGCATTAATTCTGTTCAGCAACTACTACGCCTTTTTCAAACTGCTTCGGGACAGAATAGTTCTGGGGAAGGCCTACTCGTACATGAACAGTTCGGCCGACCAGAAGATAAGTTAACTCTCCCTTGTTCGGCCTTTTGGGGAAAATGAGAAATGCGCATGAGAGCTTTGTATTTTTTCTACAGTTGGATTTTTTTTTTTTGTGTTGTTGATGTTTTTTTTTGTTCTGATCTGCCATAAATAAAGAAGAAGCATATTTTTGTATTCCCTTAATGACTGGTATTCTCCTTGATTTGTGTGCGTGAGTGTGTGTGTGTGTCTGCATGCCTGTTTGTGTGTGTTTGTGTGTGTGTGAGATTGTATTTGCGTGTGTGTATACACGTACATACATTTGATGGCTGAGTGCTTACACATTCCAACACCAGCTGCTCCCCGACCCATTCCGAGGAAGTGGAAGGATTTGACCAATCGCACACATTTAAAGGAGTGTGGGCTCACTCCAGCATTTAGGCTGATATCCCAAAACAGATGCTAATTGGAGCGAAAGGAAGGTGCGCCCAGCCCTGGGCAGACAGCTCACTGGGTCAGAATTAAACGCTGATTCATTTGTTTAGCTGACGCCGCTATATCCAGTTCAGCTTGTCTTACATTTTTGCATATCATCCCAAAGCAGTGTGTGATGGTATCTTGCAGTGGCAGCACAGTGCTTCGCTTTGCATTTGAACCTGCAGCTCCTCTGTGTGTTTCCCCAACTGCCGCAGCTGACGTGAAGAAGCTCGGTGTACAGTTAGCGACCATGGACATATACCGGTGTGCAGGTTTTATGTAGTATGCTGTGGCAGCTGTAGGTCTGAGATTGTGAGGTGCGATTATTATAGTGTGGAGCAGGGCTGCACTGCCCGGTTCCTGGAGATCTACAATCCTGTAGGTTTTTTCTACAACCCTAACAAAGCACTCCTCATTCAGCATATAGAGATCTCCATGAGCTGCTAATTAGTAGAATCAAGTCTGCCAAATTACGATTGAAATGAAAGCCCTACAGGATGCTAGATCTACAGGGACAGGGTTGGGCAACCCTGGTGTAGGGGATTCATTCAAGTAAAATGTATCGGAGGCAGGTTTTAATGCTGGACTTTAAAATAAGGAATGGGAATAGTTTGGTATGTGTCTGGAAGTTAGATAATGTTTTTTCTTTCTTTCTTGGGGGGGGGCGGGGCATTACTCAATATAACATCAGTTTTGAAAGATGCAGCAACAAGGATAACTGAGCAGATTACACTGTGAAAATATACATATGCAGACTAAATGATAGTGGTTCATATAGCTTATTAGTTAAATTTGCAGGTGACACATGCATGAATTCACACATACATTAGTTATAAAAACTGTACTGCCATAAACTTCATCTTCGAATCGGGGGGGGGTTGGGGGAGGCGGGGAGTCGCTGCGTAAATTTTGTCTTCCCCGGCCTTCCGTCGCTCGCGCCCCCGACATATTGTCTACGGACAGCAAATTCTGGAAGGGAGGGAGAGCTCACAGATTAAAATCTATTTATCGCAAGATAACTCGGCGTTAATTGTATAAGTCAGCCACCATGGGTGAGTAACAAATGTTTATTTTCACATTAAATCGGCAGATGAATGCTAAAGCTTTTGGCTACCGAGGGAAATAACGCATAATAACACGACTCGAGGATCCTGCTTGTCAAACCCTTAACGCCACTGCGCTAGCGTTAGCTAGCTGCTAGTGCTTCGTAGCTATTTGGTTGGCAGAACAGCGTTAGACTAGCTAGGCGAAAAGGGAGCATACTGTCGTTAGGTAACGTTAAAGTCGTCAATTGTAGCTAGCTACGTTAGTCGTTAAGCTAAATAAGATTGGTGGCTTGACAGTGACCAAACTAACGCTTGCTATATATGTCGTTGTTGAGTGTGTAAATATACCTCACTACATAAGGGCAATAGGGTTTGGCCATAGCGAAATTATTTTTCTCATGTTGAGTTGGCTAACGTTAGCCATCTAGCTAGCCAGCGAGGCTAGTCGGGCTGTAGCTAACATCGAGCTGGTGATATTTGAATTTCGTTCGAATGGAAGACACCTAGACAATAACTTGCGGACAACAATAGCCTTTAAAAAAAATATAATACTGAGAGTAGACCAGACGGGGTCTTTAAAATACACATTTCAAACATAACTACTTGTACTAGCCAGCCAGCTACCGTTGAGGTATTCAGACTGCTAGCAATACGCAAATACTGTTATGAAGTCATTGCTAACGTTAGTTTAAGATAGAAAGATGACAGTGTTTCTGAAACCTCAGTAAGACAACAGAATGGCGTTGCTCTGGGATTCCTAGAAAATTGAACGAATGCATCTCACATGGGTTTTAATATTGGATTATTTGAAAACCTACGAATCATTTTCTCGCGGCTGTCAGGAACAAAAACAACTGCACCTCAACGCGCAGTACAGGGGATCATATGGGTTAGCCTGCAAGCTACGCTTTACTAAGTACGCAAAAAACAACCCGATGCTTATATAAAACTAGTTGATGCTTATATTTCGCCTTTATTTCATGGACACCGAGGTCGGATCGACTTTGTCTCTCATGATCACAGTTATCATGAGCATTTGGTCTTCGCCGTGATCATGTTTTCTTACACTTGTCGCTTCATTATTATGACAATACCAGTAAGATAAATTTTATTAACTGTTCGCACAGTTAGCTAGTGCTATTACTTATCTCAATTTAAAACTTGAATTCTGGTGCAATGGGCAAAAGTGGAGACTTGGTGAAATATACCTATCGATAGTAGGCCTATGTAAGATTATATCACACAGGCGCTGTGTGGATGTATGGTGGCTTTTGTTTTGGCCTCATGTTTGACTTCATGGACTTCATGTCTGAGCAGTTAAGTTACTGATTTCCAGAAATTTGGCTAGTCTTTAGTACTGTGGACGTTATTGTCGGGCGAAGAAATCGTGATAAATGCGTGCTGGTAATAATATAAATGCCACATAACCAAGATAGTTAGATAGCACCACCTTAGTTAATTGATTGTGCTTTGCTCAATTTAAAAACAAAACGCATAGCTAATCCTTTCCGTTATTTTGTAAAAAGGGGACTCGAATGAATTGGAATAACTTAACAGGAACGAATGACATGTAGTAGACTAGTGTCCGTCGAACATAGCCACCTCAGATGACCTGTTTTTTTTTAAAGGAAGAATAACCAGCACTGACGTACTTAATCGCGATAAGTCCTCGGCTTCATTTGATACTTCATATTTCCCTATTTAGCAGACCTCAGATCATTCAGATGCAGCGCCTTGCTCAAGGTTTCAGTGCAACGGCAGCTTCCCCGGTGGAAATTGATCCCGCGGCTTTTGATTTACAAGCAGTTCCCGAACCTTAATACTACACTGCTGTGCGAGGCACGGCGTTGAGAAACGCCGGGGTAGATTCCTTTCTTAGCCTGGACTCTGGAGTGGGTCCAGGGTTAATTGTGGCTGTTGACCAGGTTAAAAAACTTGCATCATTAGTGTTGCTATCTATTGGGGTCAAGAGACAGAAATAGGACGTAGCCTAGCTACTGTTCTCTTACGTGAGCAGAAAAAACTATGCTAAGTGGTCTCTTTAACAGTGAATACCAACCTCAACAGGATTGCGTCCAGTGTCTGTGCAAGTGGGATAGAGGTTCGCAAACCGGTTTTAATCCAATCAGATTCCCTCTGAAATTGAAATTACCCCCAGCTCTCGAACCGTTGGATTTTTGCAAACTCCTGAAGTACGTGAGGTGTTAGTGGCGGTGAGATGCCAAGCACGCACGTTCTGGAAGGGTCCAGTTGCCGAAGTCTTTGAATGTTCCTCAGCTTTGATCTCCGATTGGTCAGAACCGAACGGAAGACGCTCTGGCTTTATTTCACATAACTTTTCTTCTCTGCGCAACGGAGCTTAGATTGCATATTTGCCTTCACCTGTTGCAGCCATTGCTTTAGATCAGGGCTGCCCAGCCCTGTTCCTGGAGATCTACCGGCCTGTAGGTTTTCACCCCAACCCTAACTAAGCACAGCTCATTCAACAGCTAGATCAGGGCTGCCCAGCCCTGTTCCTGGAGATCTACCGTCCTGTAGGTTTTCACCCCAACCCTAACTAAGCACAGCTCATTCAACAGCTAGATCAGGGCTGCCCAGCCCTGTTCCTGGAGATCTACCGTCCTGTAGGTTTTCACTCTAGCCTTAATTTTGTACACTTGGTTCTCATGGAAATCTCTAGCTGGTAAATGAGATATGCTTTGTTAGGGTTGGAGTGAAAACCTACAGGACCGTAGAACTCCAGGAACAGGATTGGGCAGCCGTGCTTTTGGTTGTTCAGTGATCACAGGAAGCAGTTGAGTAATTAAGAATGTGTTTATAGTTAAGAATGAATGCAGTGAAATGAATGTGTCTGCACATCATCTGTAAACACTGTGTTGTTGTACAAGCTGCTTTGGAGTTACTCGGAGTGTATTTTTTTGCTTTAAACCGCAAACCCCTGAGTGTCCCTACAGGCTTACCAGCCACTGCAGTGCCAGAAGGTTGTATCCAATCTTATATCCAAAATATCCTTTATCACATGCAAAACTGGTCTGGGCCAATCAAAGACAGGCACTGGAGCTGAAATGATGCTGTAATTGAGCCCTACAGGAAGGGCATTTCTGCTCTTTTGCCCAAAGTCTTGGGTGGGACTGTTCCAACCTGTGTCCTGTGTCTGCCGAGCCTGTGTCTGTAGGGCCTGTGTCTGCAAGGCCTGTGTCTGTAGGGCCTGTGTTCTGTGTCTGTCGAGCCTGTGTCCTGTGTCTGTAGGGCCTGTGTTCTGTGTCTGCGGGGCCTGTGTCCTGTGTCTGTAGGGCCTGTGTCCTGGCGTGGGCTGAATGCTTTGTATTTTTCCACGGCGCAGTTCTGCCTGGTTTCAGCCCGTTTTCCTGGCTGTGCCGCACAGGCGCTCGGCTGGTGGAGCCAGGCCCTGCGGTGCCGCGGTGTTTTGGGTCTGGTGTGGCCTGGCACCGTGCACTGGTTCATCCACTGCAGCGCCATAGCCAAGAGCTTAACTCAGCATTCTCTCTGTCTCTTTCTCTTTCTCTCTCTTTCTCTTTATCTCTCTCTTTCTCCTCTCTCTGTCTGTCTCTCCTCCCCCTGTCTGTTTGTCTGACTCTCTATCTCTCTATTGCTATCTCTGTCTCTCTCTCTCTCTCTTTATCTCTATCTCTCTCCATCTCTCTCTCTCTTTCTATTTCTGTCTCTATCTCTCTCTTTCTCTATCTCTCTCTCCCCCTCCCCCCGCCTCCCTCTCTCTCTCTCTCTCTCTCTTTCTACCCATCAGTCAGCTCTAGACTTTCGTTCTGTATCAGGCGATGACCAAAAAAAAATGTTTTATTTTGCATCCTTTCTGCAGTGCCGCGCTGTCGCGCTGTGCTAGACTGCGGCCCGGCATGTGGGTTGACGTTGTCGCGGAGCGGTCCGTCCTGCTGTCGACTGTGTGTGGAGCTGTGGGGGGAAGGGGGGGGGATGCTGAAATTCACAGCTCAAAGCACGGGGAAGTTTAGAGCCTGTTGCTTTGTGGTGATTATTAACAAATCAGCCTGCGCACCCGCGGTGAGTCTGGTGTAGATGAGCTTCATGAGGTTCCTAATTTGGGACCTCTGGGAACGGGCCGCTAGCTGGTTGGTTTGGTTTCTGTTCCTCACCAATAAGAAGGCAGCGGAAGACAGGTTCTCATTACATTACATTACAGGCATTTAGCAGACGCTCTAATGCAGAGCGACTTGCACAACTTTTTTTTACATAGCATTTACATTGCGTCCATTTATACATTTATAATGTGTATATCCAGCGGTATAGATTTATATACTGAAGCAATGTGGGTTGGGTACCTTGCTCAAGGGTACAACGGCAGTACCCTACCTGGGAATCAAACCTGTGACCTTCTGGTTACAAGACCAGCTCCTCGCCCAGTATGCTACACTGCCGCCGTGGTTCTCTGTAGAAGGCGCACCTTCCCTGGGACCGAGCGACAGAAGGACTCCCGCCTCTGCCGTTTGGCCTGAGCAAACAGGCGAGGTGCGGCGGTGAGGGCGTGACCTGGTGTAACCAGGCGGCAGCACCTGTGCGGATGTGTGCAGCCTCCTGGGGCCACGCCCGATTTCATTCACAGAGAGACCTCTGTTCTCCCCCAGGATAGGTAAGCCGCGCGCCTCCGTGGCGGGGCGGGGGGTGGGGGTGGGGGTTGGGGGGGATAAGGAAGGCACTTCCTGTTTTTGGTCCCTCGGTGCGCGGAGGCCCCTGCCGGAGATGCCGGTCTAAAATAGTCGCCGCGGTGACGTGCCCCGGGGCCGGGCAGGATGCCAATCGCGTGGCGCGTTTTTAACGGCGGGCTAAAACGGGACCGCTTCCCGCTGTGGGCAAGCAGCGCCAGACTGGGGCTGCTGGCCCCGCCCCTGGCCCCGCCCCCCCCCCCGTCTGCAGCCCCGCCCCCTTGTGCTCTGGTCCCCGTTCTCTCAGTGAAGAACCCGAGGAATGTTCTTACGGCGAGGACGACGCGCTCACTCCTTAGACTGATGCTGTAGTTTTAATGTCGCCCGTTGTAGTTTTAAAGGCATTTTAATGTGCTTATTCATCCTACCAGCACATTCAGCAGAAGTTTAAGATGGACTCGTTGACTTAGGGTTGTGTCTTTTTCCCTATATCATTAACATTAGTCTTATCGACCGTGGGCATGATTTGTACAGCCAGTGTTATTTTTACGGTGTTGTTCCCTGTCCCGGTTCACAGTAAGTAGGAAATACCAGCTCGTGAGCCTGAACCTGCAGAAGCGTTTGACGCGATAATGCCAAGCGGCTCCAGAACTGAGTGTGCTCACCGTAGGCCTTATTCAAAATGAAACGACTGACGGAGATCAGACGGATTAAATTAAGTGCGCCCCCACCGGCGCTCGGCAGGAAGGAGAGAGGAGAGGGGAGTTATTTTATTTCTCGGGAATTGTAAAATGTAATATCAGAGGAGAAGGGGATGAAAGGCCGAGCGTGTGTCTCCGGCAGGGGACGAACGCAGCTGGAAATTCCAGCGTTGCGAGGGCCGGGGCGTGGCTTCTGTCGGAGTCCTCCTGTTAAGATCGGCCAGCCGCCGGCTGCTCGGAGCGTCTGGGCTCAGATTTAAAACAGGAAGTTCCCGTTGTCGTTTTCCGCTGCCTTCGAGAAATGAATTGCTGTCCCGGTTACTTAAACCGTACATTTCCAACCCAAAGAGGATTGTGGGTAATGAGTAAAGACAAGCCAGGGTCATGAACCGGAGGTTGCATGCTTTCTGTCAGGTTGTGCGCTGCAGGTGCTGATGAAGTTTTGGTTCGTGATTCGTCCCGAAAATCAGCGTGTTCAGAATAAATGTGTTGAACCCTTGTGTTGTCTTCATATTATGTATACACCCTGTGTCCACAGGGTCAGAAGTGACCCACCCTTACCGGGCCCACTGTGATAAAGCTTCTTCATTAAATTTTATAGCCTACCCTAAATCAATGTTTTTCACGTAGAAACAACCCGTCGCTCATCAATAAATCTGTGGATAACTGTTTTCCTACTTCACAGTCCAGACAGACTGTGTTTCCTCACTCTACACAGTTTGTTTTAATATAAAACACACAGCATATGTGTTATAATAAATGTCTGGTGCTTAACTTTGATTTTGACTTACTGCAGGGTTAAAAAAAAAAAAAAAGCCTTGATGTACCACTTGTAAATATAAAAAGCAATGTTCAACTTTTTTTCCTAATGGTAGGGTCACTCCAAGAAAACTCATCATATTTCATGTTGGAAAACGTTTAATTTAGGGGGTTTTCACTGCTTTTGAACTCAAGGGTCATTTAAGGACAACGCAATGGTTTAAAAAAAAAAAAAAAAAAAGATCCTTATTTCAGTAATTTGCACAAATGAGAATGATTTGACAATTTACACCTTCATAAAACTGCCGGTTAGCACATGCCATACTTGAAAACAAAATGATGTGATTTAAAACCCACACGAACCCACTGCCCAGCCCTGTTCCTGCAGATCTACCGTCCCGTACAGTGGTAACCAGCCCTGTTCCTGGAGATCTACGGTCCTCTAGGTTTTCATTGCAGTTTAACAGAGCACGCCTAAGTCTGCTAATTAGCAGCTCAATGAGAATGAGGTGTGCTTTGTTAGGGTTGGAGTGAAAACCTTCAGGATGGTAGATCTCCAGGAACAGGGTTGGGCAGCCCTGCTCTAGCTGCTGAATGAGGTATGCTTTGTTAGGGTTGGAGTGAAAACCTACAGGACGGTAGATCTCCAGGAACAGGGTTGGGCAGCCCTGCTCTAGCTGCTGAATGAGGTGTGCTTTGTTAGGGTTGGAGTGATAACCTACAGGACGGTAGATCTCCAGGAACAGAGTTGGGCAGCCCTGCTCTAGCTGCTGAATGAGGTGTGCTTTGTTAGGGTTGGAGTGATAACCTACAGGACGGTAGATCTCCAGGAACAGAGTTGGGCAGCCCTGCTCTAGCTGCTGAATGAGGTGTGCTTTGTTAGGGTTGGAGTGATAACCTACAGGACGGTAGATCTCCAGGAACAGAGTTGGGCAGCCCTGCTCTAGCTGCTGAATGAGGTATGCTTTGTTAGGGTTGGAGTGATAACCTACAGGACGGTAGATCTCCAGGAACAGAGTTGGGCAGCCCTGCTCTAGCTGCTGAATGAGGTGTGCTTTGTTAGGGTTGGAGTGAAAACCTACAGGACGGTAGATCTCCAGGAACAGGGTTGGGCAGCCCTGCTCTAGCTGCTGAATGAGGTGTGCTTTGTTAGGGTTGGAGTGAAAACCTACAGGACGGTAGATCTCCAGGAACAGGGTTGGGCAGCCCTGCTCTAGCTGCTGAATTAGGTGTGCTTTGTTAGGGTTGGAGTGATAACCGACAGGATGGTAGATCTCCACGAACAGGGTTGGGCAGCCTCGATGTAGACTTAAAGGTGCTGGACAGTGAGACTCAGAATGAGGGATGTGGCTGGGCAGCATCCCCCACCACGGTGCCCCTGAGGCCTGATCTCTTGGTACTGGAGCCTCAGGCCTGCGTTCAGGCCCAGGAAAGGTGGCCGGAGTAGAAGGCTCTGTCTGGCACTGGAGGAAACGGTCGGGAAAGCGGATGTAATCATTGTTAGGCTTTCAGTAAGTGGGCCATTCTTCTTTCTGAGCGCTGACAAAGTCCCTATTGTCCGGCTGTCGGGAAAACAGGGAGATGTTATTTGTCTGCGAGAAAAGAGGCGACAACCTTGTGTTTTTCTCTGCTGGCTCAAACGGCTCAGAATGTGTTTTTCTCTTTTATTCTCTATTCTGTTTGATTGCTTTACTGTGGTTTTGGGGTTGTTTGTGTCCTGTTTTTTTTTTTTTTTTTTTTGCAGAAAAGGCTTCAGGTGGTTTTTGTTTGTTTTTGCCTGTCTGCCTCGAGGATGCTCGTCGGTAGCGGTGGTAGAAATGCTCGCAGGACACCAGCCCGATCGTTTCTGGGGCTGATTTTTTTGCACTGCTGTGAAGCTGAAGCGCTTGTTTTCGGTGTGGTGATGTGCCCTGCGGTTTGGTGTTAAATCCTAGTGCCTCCCTCTTGCAGGTCACCCCACAGTACTGCTGGGTGTTTAGCATTAGCATCGCCCAGTCCTGCTGGGTAATTAGCATTAGCATCGCCCAGTCCTGCTGGGTAATTAGCCTCAGCATCGCCCAGTATTGCTGGGTATTTAGCATTAGCATCGCCCAGTCCTGCTGGGTAATTAGCATTAGCATCGCCCAGTCCTGCTGGGTAATTAGCCTCAGCATCGCCCAGTATTGCTGGGTAATTGGCCTCAGCATCACATTTTAGGCTGGGCTAATGGGCACTGATTAAATGGCTAACAGGCGCTGAGTAAGGTGCTAACGCTAACAGGCGCAGAGTACAAGGCTAATGCTAACGGGCACTGAGTACAGGGCTAAGGCTAACAGGCGCAGAGTACAAGGCTAACGCTAACAGGCGCAGAGTACAAGGCTAAGGCTAACAGGCTCTGTGCTCTCTGTGCAGAAACAGCGGCGAGTCCTGCGAGGGAGAACCACAGGATGAACCGGTACAAGAACAAAGCGCTCAACCTGGAGGAGATGCGCAGGAGGCGCGAGGAGGAGGGCATACAGCTGAGGAAACAGAAACGAGAGCAGCAGGTGAGCCTCTGTCACCGCCCACGCCCTGCCCC